>NW_010972776.1:4975452-5141658 GCF_000737465.1 Haliaeetus leucocephalus
GGGGGCAAAGGGGATACACTTTCTAATATAACTTTTCCATTTGTGCTAGGAGGGAGTAGCTGAAAAGCCAAAATCCTACCAGAACTGAGTGCCTCACTCTTTTCTTCTGACGGCACAAGATTTGCTGCATCTGCAACACCTTCCACTGATGAATTTTCTCATCTTTCAATAACTACCAGAGAGAACATGAACCAATCTCCACACTCTGAAGAGGTAACACGGTCCCTGTTTCTCCTCTACTGCTTACATTAAAGCTGAATGTAAATGTTATGTTGTGCCCCAGAATGCTGAGTCTAATAAAAGCAGCACCTGAGATCACAGACCTGTGTGTAATTTCGGCTGAGCCCTGCGCCGCGGTGAAGCTGTACACAACCTTGTTTGATCGACGCCTGTCGCTGTGAAGCTGTCTACTCGACGCATCCTGTACTAGAACTGCCATCAAATGAAAATTTTAACATATATTTTTAAAATCTTGGACTCAAACCTGGTTTTGACAAGCCCAATTAATATTTCTTGTTAAACGCAACAATATAAATTAACCGAGAAGCCTTTACCGTTCTGGGCGTATGTGCCCAGGGTTCGGCAGCAGCAGGGGGGCTGCAGGGCGGCCCCTGTGAGGAGAGGCCGGGGCTGCCCCGTGCTGGACACAGCCGGTTCCAGCCGGTTCCAGCTGGATCCGTTAACAGCTCCACCACAGGGCACGGCTGAGCCCAACGGTGAAGCTGGTGGTCTGGGGGAAAGGTGGTTTCAGTTTTGTCTTTGTTTCTCACCATCCATTTTTAACTGGCAACAAATTACATCGTCCTTGTGCAAGTTGAGCCTGTTTTGCCCATGATGGCTGCTGGTAACTGATCTCCCTGTCGTTATCTCGACTCACGAGCTTTTTCGTCTTCTCCCCCTGTCCTGTTGACGAGGGGGAGTGAGAGAGCGGCTGGATGGGCATCTGGCAGCCAGCCACGGAGAACCGACCACAGAAAGACAGCAAAACTATTATAAATAAAAAGAATATTGTGCTGTTTCATGACATCTTCTGGAACAACAGAAATTCACATTTCATCTGCTATTTTTCAGTCAAGCAAAAACTGCATGCAGTTACACATTGCTCTTCTCAGCTACCCTCACTTTATCTCCACTGTTGATGAGGATGCTGCTGCCAGAAAAGCCTTTAGGCTGAATTACTGGAGAGAGATTTTTCTCATTCCTACTTTGCTGATTTTTCTCTTTTCTCCCTTCTTTTTATTTTTCCTTCCAATTTTTGGAAAGACAACCTCCCTCAGACTCCTCCTTTTCTTTTTTTTTTCCTTTTTTTTAAACACCTATCTTCTGATTGTTCCCTTTGTTCAATCCATTTCATTCACACTTTCTTTTACAGGAATAAAACCCTAAAAACAAAATTCATCAACCTGAACTAACTCTGAAGTTAGCCTTGCTTTGAGCAGGGTATTAAGACTAGCCAGCCTCCAGAGGTCTCTTCTCAACCTGAATTATTCTCTGATTCTACGATATACATATATACATATTTACGCATATACAGAACTTCTTTTTGACTAGAGCATGTATTCCACCTCACACTGCAAAATAAATGTAGGTTCATGGCATCCCAATTTCTGCTGGCCCAGAGAATGACCTTGAATTGTTAATATTAGTCTCTGTTGCCCACTCCCAAGCAAGATGCTCTTATTCAGGAGGATTATCAGAATCAGTAATGGCCTTTGCTCCTGCATGGATTTATAGTATTTGCAAGTATAACTTGTGCAGCATTGAGACAGACAGAGTAAACAAGGCTATAACAAAGGAGCAATACCAATGAGTTCTGGTTATCAATGTCAAGCTTCAAAAGAGGAATTTCAGTGTTGAAAAGATGAAAATCTGAACAACTGGGACTAAACAGAGTTTCTCATTAAAATAAGAAAAAGTTCAAAGATGTGAAAACTTAGTTATAATGGGTATGCTCTTTGCTATTTGTTTTCATGTAGTAAGTTTCTTAAGACAGTGGAAAACTAATTGCTTACTAACATAAATAAGCACTGTGTGGCATGTTTGAGTATTCACTAAGATTTACACAAAAGCTAGAGAGAAAAAATATTGTGCCTTCAGGACATACCGTGACAGTTAGAGTCTGTCATAATGATAAAAGCTTCTAACCTTGCTGTCAGTTGATGTCTTGCTTCAAGTGGCTTTCGAGTCAAATTCAGTGGAAACCAGTAAGATTAATTCTAGCATGCACAGTTCATTACCTCTCACAGAAAACACCATCAACAGAGTTTAATAACTTGCTGCTGTTTAATTGTGATGTCTCCAATAATAATTATTGATTATGTCAAAAAAATTATATTTTGTATAAGACTGCTACACAACACATACAGTAACTAAGTGCCAGCTGATACTTTGCCAATTTGATTTATTAAGAGTTATGTATACACAAGTGGCATCTAATGTGCTGGCTGCCTTCCTGCTATGCCTATTCTATCCTAGTCCCTCCCCTTCAATGCTAATCAGTGAGCAAGGCATAACAAGGAGATAATTACACGTTGCTGCTATTTGTGCCAAGAGACTTTATGTAAATATTTTTAATACATTCACTTACTTTTCTCTGGTTACAGGTTGCATTTTAAGGCAGAAGTTTGGCGACATGCCTTCTTATGCTTTGTTGTTCAATATTACCTTTTTCAGACCACGATTAAAATTATACTAAAAAATGTGCAATACACATTTCTATAAATCATCTTTCAGTTAGCTTAAACCATATAGGAAAATTTCTTCTGTAGGCAGCAAAATAGTGAAGATACAATAGCTAAAGGAACTTTTAATACTGAGTGTCTGAAAGTGAATTAAGATATTACATTTTTGGAGACAAAAATCTGCTCAACTATTCTGTTATTTAAAACAAGGTATATGTGAACTATTATTTTTTGATATTTTGTAAATATACGTATGAAAATTACTTGATTGTTTTCATTTTTCATTCAGAAAAGTTCACAAACTCTGAGAATAATGCCAAACTCTCTCAAAGTTAGTGCTATGACAAACTGTCAGAAAATTAGCATGTACCATTGAAAATACAGATAAATGTGACAATGAGCTTAGCCAGCATAAGAACAATGGAGAACTTGGAGAACAAGCAATTAATCAAAAAAAAAGCATAAACAAGACACTAAGGAGTCAGGCTATTACTAGCAAAATTTGTTTCCTTTCTTCCTCATTTAAATGTTAAAAATAAGTTAGGAAGCAAATTAGTTTTCAACTTATAGCTTTTAAAATTATGATAAAATGTAGTAACTGAAAAAAATTCTCATTCTAATTTGTGTCTACCATGTACAACAAAGTCCCTTGGAAGCAGACCTTTATATAAAGTCATTAGACTTGCTATTTTGATGGGCAAGGTTTTTAATGAACCAATGGCAGCTCGCTGATAACAATTAGATGAGATGAAATTAAACCATGCACACTCTTTAAGAGAGCAATGGTGCTCCTGATAACAGAGACTTAATCATTGTGTTACCTAATCGGCCACCTGTCTGGAATTTGCTGCACTGCTGGTTGAAATTTAGTGTTAAATGTCCATCAATAACAGTGTGCAAATAAAAATCATGTAAGAAAACTGATTTAATGTCAAACTAATGAGATTAGAAACTCTGTCTAAGGAATTATATTTTAGCCTTTATCAAATAAAGTGCTTAGAGGGGAGGGGGCTTTCCCGAATTTACTGGAGTAGGAGATTTCAGTGGTTAATGAGAGCATCAAGACTAAACGTCAAACTAAATAATGTAATAAAATCTTTATTTCTGATGCTTGCCATTTCAAAGTCACCGCTTTCATATACCTTGTTGTAAGTAACAGGTTCATTGGCCAAATCTGAACTTCCAGCAATACTAAAACCTCATTTATCAGTGTTCAGACACTAATCTGAAACCCCAGCACACCAAAAAAGCTTAGTGCAACACTTCATTGCAAAACAATTACACAATAGTCTGAGGAAAACCAAATTCCTAAACTCAAGGTTACTAACAGGTTCTTATGGAAGCTATAAGGAATATTTTAAAAAGCTTGAGATATAAAATCATACAAATATATTAATGACAGCAGAGATCCACCAATGTTCTGTCTGTGGCATGATATATATTAAATTATTTAAATGATGGCTAACATGAGTTATCCTGTCTGCCTGCTTATAACTGTAACTTTGCCCTAAACTTCTCCCTTAGTGGGGATTTGCACCTGATCAATGTTCAGGCAAAATATGGAAACTTACAACCATGTTAGGAATTGGACATATTTAGCTTAAGTACTTAATTTTCTTTCTTTGTAAAGCGACAGAGTTCCTTGACATTTTTGGCTGTTTGTTAACTTCAGAAAATCAGTAATTTTTGGAGATTTGACCATCCTTCCAAACAGTCAGGGCGGAATTTCTGTAATAGGGACCTGCTTGCCATCTTTTGATTTTCCATGAGAAAAAAAAAAAAAGCAAAAAAAAAAGCAGCACCCAACCAAAAAATCAGAAACAGTATGATGTGACCAATGCACCACCCAAACAGAAAACATATAATTAGCAAAACTAAAAATTTCAGTTGTTCTGTGTCCACTGTGCTATGGGACACTGCCATAATGGCAGCACATGCGTATCATAAGTACATACACGTATGTGTATACGTATATATGTTACCTTTACCCTAACTAACCTGTTGTGAAGACACAAGGTTTTAATTTTCTGGGCCCGAAGAGACCTACGATAGTGGATTTAATGCTGAAATCCATGCCACAATGTCTTCATTGTATGTGTTACACAAGCTATCTAGATAAAAGCCAGGTCAGGCATGATCACTGCTGATGTGCATGTACATCCAGAAACCAAACAAGTGCCCTCCAAATGTTTTCACAAGTCTCTGGATCAAATGCAAAGAAATTCTATAGTGAACCATTAGAAGTAAGGCTACATTAGTGAGAAATGGTTTTCTGAAGATGTGAAGAGCTGACTCCCATCCAGAAGACCAGTACAAGGCCTCTCCATCAGTTAAATCTCAACGGGAATTCCAGGAGTGAAGTGGTGCTCTACTCACAGGCTATGGTTGACTTCACCAATAATGAGTGATTCCACACGGGTTACTGCTGGCTGATACCTCAATTGCAAAAATGGGCAAACATTTGAACATAAACATATTTTACACTACTGCATGCCTACAGCTACAACCCTATTTCTCAATAATTTGGGGGGCCTTCTCATTTACACTTCAGATTTCTTCTAACCAAAGGTACTATGGCGGACATTTTTAAGGAGTAACGCTAGATAAGATAGCCTTTAGAAATAAACATTTCCAAGATGATCAGTACAGGGGGAGATGATGAAAAAGAAAGAAAGGAACAATGCAACTTTCAGATTACCTTTAAAAATGTGCAGGAAGTCCAAAAGGATAAAAAAGAGTTATTAAAAAATGCTGGGTTTTTCCGTCTCATGTTTCAGCAAGGGATTCTAAATATCATCATGGGAGAAATCAATTTGCAGCAGCTGTGGACAGCCTTAAGGGCTTGAACAGCTTAATTGGAGAAATGTTTTAAAAGTTAAAAGGCCAGACTCATGTCAAGTACATGAAGCAAAAACTCACAGATGCTTCTAAATGTATTCATTATACACTATTACAAAGGACAGCATCAATATAAGAAAAAATGTTGAAAAAGGATCATTAAAGCTAGTTTTACTGATGAACTCTAATCAAATACCCAAAATATTAATATAATGATGTATATTATATTTTAATCTATTCTAAAAAGTTGTATTAGTAATTTTTAAGAATTATCCTTTAATATGTATTTAAAGTATAGCAGCTAAATTTTTCAGGTACTTAGAAACATAATAGCCACTTAATTAAAGTCAGGATTTAAATTTAACAGTTCACTTAAACTACTCATCTCCTAATTCAGTTTTCTTCTTTATGTTGAATTTAGTGTTCATGCAGGGAGACAATCTCACTTTTATCAAAGTTGAAGCCCAAATGTATAGAATATGAATAGGCATGAAACGTCTGGCTTTTAACTTCAGAGCTAGAATGCATATTTATCCTTTGGCTTAATTGCATATAGAAATAATGGTGCCTTTAAAAGTACCTGTTTGCCGAGTAACTCAGACCTTCAGGATGAAAATAGCACAGAAGGAAAATAATGTCCAGATAAGAAGCAGTAACTCTACTGTTCGCTATTACCTCCCTTCATTAAACGTGTGCGTTTTACCTTTCCCATCATCATCCCTCAGCGGTGCTGCTTAGGAAGGAGACAACAATGTTCATTACAAACCCATCACACCCAAGGAGGAGAGGTTCTTCAGCTGTTGCTCTCTCTAGTGAACTATGATCTGAAATGTGGATAAATTAATAATTCAAAGAAAATGCTACTGTTCTGGAACTACTGTAAACTTACTAGAGATAAAGGAGGTCATGAAAATCTTGATGTTTGGCCCCATTCTAACACTGTAGCTCAAATCACTTCAGTGTACTATTCCAGATTTGCAATGGAGGCAAGTGGCAGAAAAAAAACCCTAAAAGATCCTTGTTTACTCTTTGGTAGTGTAAATTTACAGCACCTTAGAAAATTCAACAGTTGTGCAATTACAATATAGGTCAGTATATATTACTAATACCGATGCAGATATTTTCTGAATAAATACTCTGTTATTTATGACACAAAAAGGTATAACATGGATTGTTCTAATGATGATTAGATTTATGTAATTTTTGTTGGTAGTTTGATCGAAAACATTATCAAGGACCTCAGTTCAAAGTGGTGTAAACTGTGATATCCTCATTGGTCTATTTACAGTTTCTCAATTTAGTGCCAAGCGCTCTGGTACTATACGGGATTATTTTCTCAGTAATGATTCTAATACTGGTTTCTGTGCTATACTTCCATGTGTTGAGTCATCCTTGAGGCAACTTCCTGCTGGAGTTAGTCTGGAAGCCTGCATCACCGAGGCTCCTTCCTCAACTCCATACCGTGACACAGGAAAGCCACCCAAATCCTGCTACCTTCTGGGTGTTCTCCACATCTCCAAGAACCATCGTCATGTGCTTTTGTATAAAAATCAGCATATGATGCTGATACAAACCCAAAACAAAAGAACCAATCCCAGTCACTGTAATACAGAGACTGTATATTTTTAATTAGTAAGGTCAAGAAATATTTTACCTAAGGAAATCTTCAATTCAGGAGCCCATTTCTACCCAGGAAATATACATGTAATCAGGTGTCGTGGTTTAACCCCAGCCAGCAACTAAGCACCACACAGGTGCTCACTCACTCCCCCGCCGCCATTGTTATGAGGAAGAGAATTGGAAAAAAGTAAAGCTTGTGGGTTGAGATAAAGACAGTTTAATAGGACAGAAAGGAATAAAATAATAATGATAATAATGATGATAATGATAATAATAATAAAAAAATAATAATAATAATAATAGAATTGGAATATACAAGTGATGCACAATGCAATTGCTCACCACTCACTGACCGATGCCCAGTTAGTCCTCCAGCAGTGATTTGCCCCCTCCCAGCCAACTCCCCCCAGTTTATATACTGGGCATGACATCACATGGTATGGGATACCCCTTTGGCCACTTTGGGTCAGCTGCCCTGGCTGTGTCCCCTCCCAACTCCCTGTGCCTCTCCAGCCTTCTTGCTGGCTGGGCATGGGAAGCTGAAAAATCCTGGACTTTGTATAAACAATACTTAGCAACAACTAAAAACATCAGTGTGTTATTAACATTCTTCCCATACTGAACCCAAAACATAACACTATACCAGCTACTAGAAAGAAAATAAACTCTATCCCAGCTGAAACCAGGACATCAGGATTTAAGTATTTGCCTAAGTTCTGTTTTCCCATTGTAGCAAGCCATATTTAAGGTTAATCTCTTTTATCATGTCCCAGTCCATCTGCTTCCCAACTTATCTAGTCTCTATCAAAGGCTAGTAATCAAAAGCCTTTGTTGTTCTTTTATGTTGTACAATAAATAGCTCTGAAGCTATCTGTTATAAAAATTATGAACAGTAGTAAAGCTATGACATACAAGTCCTCTACAATAAGAAACTAGAGTTAAAAGATGTATTTGTGTTGTAATTGAACTAATTATTGGGAAAGGAGATTGCAGGAAGCCCAAAACATTGAACTAATTCTCTGTGGAATGCCTTCTGGTAAAGAGGACATGAAAAGAGTCCTTGCCTCATGTCAGTAATTATTCTGGAGAATACAGAGCTGAATATTAGGTAAATGTCCAAGTGTCTGCTTGTTTAAAGAAATACCTAATTAATAATAAAAAAAAAAAAAAGTCCTGTTGTGTAGAGCTTCCTGAAGTCCTAGCCTTTGTCAGAGACACAATCTCAGCTGCAACTGTGTGGCCTGTCTTCTGTTCTAGGATACATAGGTTAAACTCAGACAGTCACCGGCTACAACTTTATACCTACAGTTAGTACGAGGCTGAAAAGATGTAGGGTGGGAATCAGATGGTGCAGAGCAGCACCACTCCAAGGTTTTAGAACAGCTGAGGATATCACTTTAAATCCTTATCAATAAATATATAGGCTACATATAACGGACCTGAGCCTCTACCGTGCTACTCCAAGTTTCTGTCCTTGAAATTTCTTCCAAATAATTATTTTAATAGAACGATATGACTAAAAATCTCAATTATAGCAATGAAAGCAATCAGTATTTCCATGCTGTATGTGTACAATACTTAGTGTTACAGTCTCTCCACAGCTAGTTCCAGTACAAGTCCGAAAGTTGTTCAGAAATATCCCTAAAAGCTTTTTCCCCCAAATAACACTTTTTCTCTTTCCACATCTTATTCTAAGGAACCTTGAGCTTCTCTAGCTTTAGGGGGTTTTCTGCATTTAGCTTTCTCCTTGCTAAGAGATGCTACAAAATATAATATATGCAACCTCAGAGCTACAAGATGCATTTGCTTTTTTGTCTTCTGTTCATGAAATCAGAAAAAACCCCACCCCCTGCCTTTTGCTTAAAAGATGTCACTGGATACAAATGGTTATGTTTGCAATATCCATCTTTCTGTATTCAGACTATTAATTGGAGTGCACAGTCCTGTCATTCTTATTTAGCCTTGACTAAGTTTGTACTCTTTATCACTTCCTTAGGCAGCAAGTCCTTTGTATAATTTGCTGGGGGCAATCCCAAATTTGCAGTCACTGCTGTTGCAGTCATTTGCAGGTGCTGCCCGACTGCCACCGAAGAAGAGATCGCCTGTGTGGCACACAGCCTGGACACTCGGCCCGCTCGCTCCTGACAAGGACAACTTTCTTCTGCGGACCGGGGCAGCAGCAGCTAGCAGGAAACATACGTACAGCAGCACTTCTGGACCTGATCGGTTTTAATTTATTGGTTGCTGTTTTATTTACGTACCTTCAGGTTTGCTTTATCGTTTTCATTTTCTGCTCATAATACGCACAGGAGGAAAATGAGTCCAAAAAGTCATAGCAAAATAACCTTTCAGGTTTTCCGTAGGTAGATGGGTTATTCTGATATGGGAGTCCATTATTTTTCCATTTAGGCATTACAATATCCTTTAACTTACTCCCATTTTCCCTGCCTAATTTGCCATCTCTTAGACGCCAAGAATGTGTAGAAATCTCTGAGGGGCGTTTCTCTCATCAGCAGAAAAGGAACATTGGAATAATGACTTTCAGGCACTGGTGGCAAGCATTGTATTCTCAGAAGCATAAAATCAGAAATGGAAAAACTCCTAATAGGTCACCTAATCTATCTTTCTGCACAAACTGAATTCTGCATAGTTGAAACATCCTCAATTTCGTTAAGAAGTTGCCTGCTTGGGATTCCACATGCAGACTTCTTTCAGTAATACAGTCATATGCTCTTCCCCATGTCCCCTTTCAATCTCAAGGAGGAGTCGAAATTCAGAATATATAAGGAATAAAGGACGAGAAGCTCAGAGAGTTGTTACATTAAAACCACCAACTTAGCCTGACATAACCCATGGTTTTGGGCTCTGTATTAACAGGAAAAAATATTAGACTGGCATAACATTTCTGTGGCAATAATTACTTTCTAAATGTACTGGAATAAATTTGATCTTGATGAAATTTCATCTGATGCCAATGCAGTGAATACTGCCTTTCTAATACACCTCTCTAATTCTCATATCAGGAGGATAAGATCTTGAAATTCCTGAATAATGAACTTTTTTACACAGTTAGATGACTACCAATGTCTAAAGATACACTTTAGCAGTTCCTTTCAGAAAAAATAATGATCTGTTTGCAAAAGCTAATAGGCCTGTATTTGCTCTCTGCTTAGTTCTGCAACTTCTCAGTTACACCACTACTTTATTTGTGCTACTGTCATAAGTAGGAACTTAAAACATTAAATGGCCTCTGAACTGGACATCTGTTTAATCAAGTTGCACTATTCAACCAGCTTCACTAGCAGAAGTTGTGACAGAATAGTCTACCCACATCCATATGGTGTTAGCAAACATCTCTAGACCACAGATCACCAAAAGGTATTACTACTGTCAAGAGTTTTAGGCCACAGTCTCATGCTACCAGCGCAATAGCTCTTATTATTTAATGTGCCTTGAGGATGAAGGAATGAACTGAGGGTGAAGGAACTAAAAGGCTTATCTTTCATTCAGTAGCTGTTCAGTGGATCTGGAAAAAACAGACACCTCACATGTTCAGCTGAGTAGCAAATAGTCACAGATGGATGAGAAGCTGACCTTCTAAAGCATCATTCAGCAGAGCTGAATTAGCACAAAGATATAAATAACCAGCTATTAGTATTGCAGCAGAAGCAGCGATTCTGTCATACTGCAAGGCAAGACAATCAGATTTTATTATTTGTATATAATCACAGTTGCTATGGAGTAGACAGGAGTGGAGAGACACAAATAAATTATAACTTTTTTGCAAAGGTAAAATCAAAGTAGTTTTGTGGAAGCATTTAAAGCAATAAAAGCTCTTCCCAAATGGGGCTTCTTGCATTCATTTTGACAGCAAGGGAATTCTTTTCCAGATCACATAAAAGCAAAAAAGAAAAAGTTTCTGTCATAGCTTAAGCCAGTAGTTTTCTCCTAGAAATGTGTTTACAGTTTTAGTCTCAACAGGGAGGCATGTTTTGCATGTAAATAGCAGGTGGTTATGGAGAGTTACTTTGACAGCTAATGTCTTGAGCTGCCTTGACATCTGTGGTCTAATAGAGTGGCTCTATAGTAAGTGAAGTTCCTGATGAAAGGCAACCAAATTAAGTGGAGTTTTTCATCTCAGTTTCTAGCCGGCTATACTGCGACCATTCAAGGGGGAATGAAGAAATGATTAAAAAGAGATTGCACTCTGGCTCCGGTGGCAACTGACATAAATGAACTTGAAAAGACAAATAAGACTACACTAATTTTAAAGCCACAGTGGTTCTTCTCAGTCAGCATCACTGGAAATTGCATTGCTGAAAGCAGAGGTGGTCTGACTCTTGCCCAGAAAACAAGCAACATCATGCTGTGGCAGAGGGTGAATGTCAAATGCACCCCAAAGAGAGGTAATTAAAGTCTTTGTCTTATTTATTCTTTTGTGTAGAGAATTAATAGCTACAGTGTTCATAATGTCTCCCAGCTCCTGTGCTTAGGCTTAATTCACATTTTCTTTCTATTTTCTAAATTATAATCTGAAAATTACATTGCTGATCTCAGGAAGGTACATGATTCGCAATAGTAATGTCTCTGTGCCAAAGAATTGAGGAGGCCATAATTTTTCCACACTGCAATCATGGACTTTTCCTTTCCAGATGATGGCCTTTCCCGTGCATCTTCTTTTAGAAAAACCTGTGACTTGTGACTTATGAATCCCACAAAGATGCTTGGGCAGAATCAAATGTATTCAAGAAGAGTTAGAAGACTCCCTAATCTATAAGACTCTATAAAACTACATAGAATTTACAACTAACTCATCCATAAAGGCATTTACTTATGTTTGTCTCATGTGCAGATTAGGAGAAGGGGTTTTCAGACATTTCAATGATTCACAGTTCGGCTACAAACCCATTCTAGTCCTTCTGACCGGATCCTTGCATTTAATTGTGTGGCTTTATCATAAAAACAAATCTTACTCTTCAACAGCCCTTGGGATAGATTTGCTGCTAGAGCTGCCCAAGACACATTTTAAGCACAAAATATTCTTGAAAAAAAAGCACAGCTTTTTGGCAAATAAGGATTTTTTTTTTTTTCCTCTCAAGAAAAGGTGTTACCAAGATACTGCTGCTATCTGATTCTATGGTAATGTTTCAAAACAGAAAACCAGATGTTTAAGCATTAATTTTTTTCCTCAGAATTTCAGGAATTCTGGGTGTTACGTCCCATACAACTGTGAAATGAAAGGGAGTTCATGGAGCAGCTGCTGTGTTACAGCACACTGCTTTTAGTTCCAGGGAACTCTCTACGGATAGCTTGTGAAAGCCCAAAGTGCAAATGTGACCATCTCCTCATAGATTTGCACATTTCCATGCCACCAGACCCTGCAGTGGTGTGAAATATTCTTTGCGAGAGAAAGAACAGTGTCACTGCTAATCTGTTTTCTCTGAGAAACATCCCAGTTGAATGGGACCAAAGGTGAAAGCTGCATTTGAGACACGTAAGACGCAACATCAGTCTGCCAAACCATAAACAGAATGACAGTCCTAAACATTCCTTAATTATTCTGATTCTACTTTGCCTTCATATTGGTTGTTGGCAAGTGCACTCTATTTTGCCCTACAGTTCTGCTTCAGAGAAAAACTGTGTTTTTGTCCTGCCTCTGCTGTCTGTCAGAAGGATGCCACCATAAACATGGTGGTCTTACAAGGATCTGTCTTGACAGGTAATCTATTACATGATCCATAGTGAGCCTACGTCTGCCTCTTGCCCCAAAACACAGGTAGAACTAGAAATGAGAAAAACATCATGCTGGCTCCTTCTTTTTTTTCACTGTATATATCTGTTTGCATCAGTTCTCTTATGTCCAGGAGCATTAAGAAGCTATGTACATGTAAGGCTTAGGATCTGTGGGGAAAGGAAAAGAAACTCTGATTAGATTAGACTCTGCAGAAAATTAAAATACTGAAGCTCCATAACCAAATCCTGAAAATCAAATATTGACAAGAAGATAGTCCGTAATAATCTCTTAAGTGTTTCTGCTCTGCCAATTATGTGCTAAAAATAAGGGCCCACATTTCACTCAAAGTTAAATTACCATGCAAGTGACATTTCCTCCTTTTGCATCTCATGACAAGACTTTGACTTAGAAGTCACAAACAATCATAAGAGTTTGTTAAATCCTTGCCATTTCCTTTTTACTCTGCAGCCTTGACATAACATCGTTAGAAATGATACAACTATAAATCCATTGCTCAGCAAAAGTAGGTAACCATGTATCTTCCAAAGAGCAAGAATTCACAATGGAATATTCGAATGCAGGGAAGCAAACGTGCTTGAAAACATACTCTAACAAGTTTGTATTGCGCTGAGAAATACACAGAGGTGGCAGGAAAGTTGCATCTAGGAACGCATATAAAGATGATGCAGCCCAAGTGGTTACGGAAACCATTTCTGGGGCCTGATTTCGGTATTGCAATGCACCTCCTCCGAAGATTGCTCTTGCATTGATTCAGATCCTGCTATGCACTAACGCTACTGCCTTCCACAGACTCTATCGCCCTTCTCACAAATCCAGTAATTGTAGGCATCCTATTCAAATTCCTTCTCCACAAAATTGTATGAACCTGGCTGTAATGATAGATTCCAGATTCCATCCTTCCTGAACTGAAATAAACTTGAACACTCCCAAGACAACAGATCTCTATTCATTTTGTAGGAGCAGATGGCCTTCACTTTGTTGGGTTTTTTTCTTCTTCTCATCAGATCTAAAAAATCTAATCCTTAACAGATCATTGTGCTAATACATTTGTATGCTTTGGCCAAAATGTCAGCTATAATCTTACATAATTCCTCATGTAATGAATGGTATAGGATGCATATACAATCATGTCTTTCCAAGTCATAGTGCAAGTTACATCTTAACACCAAAATTAGTATGTCAGTAGCAGAAAGCTGCCAAATTTCTCTCTCTCTCAAAAAAAAGCCCCCCCCCCAAAAAAAAAACCTGGGGAAAAAAAAATTCAACAGGGTATGCTGAACTTACACCTCATATCAAAACTCAAATATTACGATTTATTGTAAATATTATAGTTACTCAGAAATACAGAGCATACAGACCAGTATCCTGCCAAAAGCCTACCACAGTCACCTGAAGTAATTTCAATATTAAAAAACACTAACTCCTGTAGGATACAATGTCCACTGAGAATTTTTAATTTACTGTATTCTTACCATTATAAATGAAATTTCTCATTAACGATGAAACAAAAGGTGTAATAGCAGAGCTACCAAAAGATTTCTTTGAGATTATAATAACATATGGAAAAATACATTGTACATCGGGTGTGTAATATACACCTGCATGCACAGGTGTGAATTGTTTATTACCAGTTAGCCATTTATCTCAATGCAAGTTATCTGTTTAGTGAAGGAACAAAAAACAGCATCAGACAGCAGGAAATAAAACAGAAATTACTTACTACATAAGAAACTAATAGCTGTTGGTAACAACTTAAGTGTATCCAATCTAGAGTAGTTTCTTTGTTAAACTATACTTCCACTTTATTAACCAATACTTGTCTGTCTTTGTGCCAAACATGCCCAACAAAAACAAATAAAACCAGAAAGTAAATGTTGCAAAGAGCAGCATAAAATACTGAATGAACATGTCATTTCTGCAGGGCAAATCAAGACCCAGCTGGCAGCAACTCCTCTTTGACACAGACAATAATGTTCCAACAAAGCAAAGATGTGCTTACACTAAAATCATTTCAGAATTCCATTTATTTTTAAAAATGCTATGGAAAAGATAGGATATTGAAAAAGTACATGGATTTCTTCTTCCAGACTACAACTGCAAATATTTCTCAGTATAACACTGATTTAAAATCATTGCCATCTAGCAGCAGATCACTTACCTGGGAAAGTGAGTAGACTGAATTCAGTCTAGCTCTGAGGGAATAAAACTCTGTATCAGAAAAAATCGGTTCAAACCCATGTTGGACGTCTCATTAGATAGGCTGAGGATTAATGAGGCTAGAAACTAACTGCACTTTTGTTCCTAGAAGTGGTCTTTGTCTGATTACAGGTCAGACACATTGACAAAACAGTATATAAAAATTATATAGGTATTGTCCTTGATGTTTCTGTTTCCTGCAGAGAGGACTTCTGTGCTCAAGTGTAGCAGTCAATAATATTCACATGCAGTTAAAATTAATCTTAAAGAGGTGTGACAGATTTTATCCTTCATCACTTTCAAATTTGTTAAGATTAATGAAGCACATTTCCAAATCTGATGATGTATTTACTCTTTACATCAATGTGCCACGTTACTAATAAAGACTGCATATATTTATTGCTATTACTATACACTCTTGTTATAAAACCAAAAAATAACCCTTGACTGAAATAGTTGGTTAACTTAAGGTGTTACCAACCTTTGAAGTTTTCACATCTTAGATCTCTGAGGTTTTTTGTCTGTTTGTTTGGTTTTTTAACAAATGGTCATCAGAATATAGTATAGTTTTGATCACATCAATGTCATCACTTAATTAATGCTGAAATAAAATGTAGCATCTGTTGCCTATCACCAGTGTGTGGCATGTGTTCATCACATAGAGTGTACAAGTTGAAGAATTTAGTATACGCAATTTTTTTCTGCAATGCATCCTAGGAATTGTTATTCTTTCTCTTGCCAACAGCCAAAATGAAACACTGAACAGAGGACAGGAACGCGTAACTGAACTGAGGCCAGCCTTCAGTTTTTCACTTGGCATACTTTGCTCTTTCTTGATATTCCTTATGAAATTAATCCATCTCGCTATCATGTCATGTTTAATTAGTATTGACAGTGATTCTCTGAAGTCCATTTTAAAATCTCAAGTTTCTAGGATATATCTCCACATTTGGACCATAGAGTCTATATTCCTTTTCCTTTACACACTATTTATTAACCTTCATACACAGTCTGTCAAGTAATCCAGATGTTTTCAGACTGGAATCTTTTCAGATAATTACCAATCCCCATTTTTTTTTTTCATTATTTATTCAGAGTTTTACATCAGTTACCTGATATTTTCATTACTATTGCTCTATCCTGAAGAAAACCAAAAAAACCCAGTTTAACCCTGCTGATGCTTTGTAACTACCAGTGTCATCTCAGATTCACATGGATTCAGCCTCAGAAAGCTTTCTTTCACATCCCAGGCATTAGGATGTACAGTGCTGTTGCTTTTGGGTTAGACGAATGAAAAGAAGTGAACTAACTACCATCAACATATTATAACTTAATCAATGTCTCCTTCCCAGTGCCTTCAACTGCTCCATGTGTAAACTGTGAAACCTAGTACAGTCGCACTTGTGAAAGCTTCATGAGGCAGAAAGCAATTACTGAACTTCCCTCTTGGATCTCCTCTGATACAATCCAAGAAATTAAGCTCTGCTTTGTGTACTGGGTTATGCCATCGAGAATCAACACAAGAGTAACACCACCTATAAAGCAGGCTGCAATGCCAAACAAATTGCCACAACAGAATTCTCTCAATTATTTTTAACAAAATCCATTGCCATTTAGTAATTGGGATTTAATTGGATGCAGCAATTGCTCCACGTGGACTTTGTGACAATGAAAGAATGTTGTTAACAAAATCTGAATGAAGCTGTTGCCCCACAAGGCCTGCAGAAAGGAGGCCTTTAGCTCCGCTGGTAGTAACCTTCTGCACAGGCTGAGGCAGGATCCCTTTTATTCTTTTTTTATTACATGTGTGTGCAGCAGTCACACCGTAGGACTCGCAGTCCCAAGTGGGGGCTCCAAGATAAATAAAATATGTGATTAATAATAGACACTACAGCAACATCAGTACTTCATAAGAAAAATAGAAAATACACTCCTGGAGAATAAGCACGTACTTTACGATAATTCTACTTAGCATTCAGTTTTTCTTCTCACTTATAAACAACAGCAACAGGACAAAAGATAGCAATTTTAATTGTAAAGCAGCTTAATAATTTTATAAAGGGAGCTGTACTCCTGCTGTACATCACAGCGTAATGAATTCCTTTTGAAATGGGAGATGGAAAGAATAATCCCAGAAGCTCTAACAGATAAGATGAAATGCCATCCTAATGCAATCTGCATCTTGTTCCCGCCATAATAAGTAGCTATTTTTGTTTAGCAAATTGAATGCTGCATTGTTCCCAATAACCGGAATGAGTATGGATGGGGAAGAATCTGCTTACATGGGAATAATTTTTATGTAATTATTAATGAAGTTGTTTATTGTTCACGTTGTCTGTGCAGCCTGTAAATGCCTATATTGAACATCCAGCAGAACTTAGACAAACCATTAGTCTAATTTGAATAGTGGGAAGGGATCAAAGAGACCAGAATATAGTTTCAGCAGCTTTTTGAATTTTACTTTAATTCATTAGAGTCCAACCTACAAATCTCAGGTGATTTGACAGACTGCAAGTCTCTTATACTTATGTATCTCTATCTCACTTCATAAATCCTTCATATGTTTCTGCCCAAAAGTTTAAGACTTATACCTTAGTGACTGCCTTTGGATGAGAGTTATTTATGGCTGTCAGTATTCAAAAAACGGGTTTAGGATGAAAAAAGAGACTATCTGGCAAGACAGCTGAACTGTGAATGAGTCTTATGGATTCCTCCAGACTCTAACTGATTATAATTTTTAAATGCAATATGGCTATAGGTGTGATATTTGAGGTCTTACAATTCAAAAAATGCTCTACAGTGCTAAAAAATTGAAACATGACTTGAAGATGGGAGCATTTTTTCTTCTGTATATATACTCACTGCTTTTTCCATATAGTGCTTAGTGGTTAGAAATGTAATTAAGTCCATATATTAACTGCTTTCAATACCATATTCTCCAAAAAAAAGCTGTTGATCATATGACTAAATTAACTTTCTTAACAGTAGAAACA
Organism: Haliaeetus leucocephalus; assembly: GCF_000737465.1. Taxonomy (NCBI): domain Eukaryota; kingdom Metazoa; phylum Chordata; class Aves; order Accipitriformes; family Accipitridae; genus Haliaeetus; species Haliaeetus leucocephalus. The sequence continues at coordinate 4,993,536 of NW_010972776.1, forward strand.
TCACTTCAGCAGCAGTGGGATATAGAAAACAGCAGTTGGATGTTTATGTTGTGGAGAGAAGCTGCACTACGTAGCTGCTAAAGAAAGCAGAGGAGTGCATCCATGGGCCACCAGATGAAGATATAGGTGAAGATTAGGAATCTTGCAAGGATCCTAAGATTTTAACAATATGTTGTCAGAAAGAATGATGAGGGATGCCATCCCAGAGGTCAAAGAACTGGTAAGCCCAAGATGAACATGAAAAACACTAGAGTTCAAAGCACAGCTGAAAATAGAGGGATTTCAGAAGCAACACCTTTTATAAGTGCTTCTGCCTATTTTGCGGGGGGTTTACTTGTTTTGCTTTAACGCAGGTGACTTTCCTGATCCAATTCACAACACGGCTCCATAAACAGCTGTGTTAGTATAACTGAGGGAGCACCATGCTGTAGCATGGCACAGAAACAAATGGCTCTGGATGTGATGGGAACTCAGGGTGAAGTCATGAGATCGTCAAATGAGGGCTTCTCTTGCACCTCAAGGAAAATGCAGCATTGTTTTCATGGCCTGTGACAAGTGTTTGATCCAGAATAAAGGGAAGCTGTAACTTCATCTATAGATAAAAGATAATCTGAATTTAAACTCTCACCATGAGGACAGAAACCAAAGTTAGGAAAGAATATTGTCAAGCCATATTATCTTCAAGAGAAGTAAAACTATTTGGATTATGACAATAAAGCTTTAAACTATTATAAAACTGAAATTGTCTTACTCTCTGATAGTGAAAATGCAAATGATTCTATAACAAGTGGAACACAAAGAGCTCATTGCCTGTTACTTGACTATCATAGAAACTCTATGCGGCACTCGAGAGGGTGTGAGTAGGTTCATTCCTTGCAGGTCCTCAAGAGGAAACTCAAGGCATTATCAAATGGACTTGCAGCCATGCCTCACCAGCAGAAAATGTGTCAGAGATCTGCCATATCTTATATGTACATACACAATTCCTATAGAATGTGGTGGGAAGGATATAGGCCAAATTTAAAGAGACAACAGCATCTACACAACTGTACAAGTATTTCTAACATCTGTGAAAAGGCAAATTCAGCTGTACTTATATTCTCAGCTCAGTTACACAATGACCTACTGAAGTTATAAAACCGCTTGAAATAATAAGAATGTTCAAATCCCTAACTACAAATATCAGCATAATTTACAAAATTATTTACAAAATGATAACAGAAGCATGGGATGCAACATACCCTTTAACTGTGAAAACATCTGCAGTGAAGTACATAAGAAATAATACCAGAAAGCATAATTCATTTCTCTCTCATTGTGTTCTGTTTTTTAAATACAGTAACTTCAGTCCCTATTAGAAACTTCTTATTTCTCTTCCCTCAAATTAGCTGCCCAGTGCAGGCAAATTTCTTAGACCCAATCTCAAAGTTTTCACAACTTCTGTTGCTGATGATTTTTATAAAAAACATGTTTTAGTTCCAAGCCCTAAGCAAGTGTTTTCTGATCCTACACTTCTACTCTTCCAGGATGAGGTTTCTGTGGTTTGGTCAAGTCTTCTTTTCTACTGAGGCTTTCCCTGCAAGACTAAATGAGCTTAGACTTCTGATAAAGAGTTTATCCCTATTGGACCCATACAAGAGCAGGTGTTTGCACAGACAAAGAACACTCTTTTCCAAATAAGTTGGCATTAGAACACACTATTTTAGTCAATTGGAATACACTATTTTAGAATTCTTAGGCTAGAATAGCAAAGCACTGAAAACCCATGATAACAGACTTACTTACCTCTCTGCTTCACAGTAGCCATAATTTCCCAAATTTTGCTCCAAGCAGCCAGCTCCAAGTTCAGTTCTGGAGCAAAGAGTGCCAGTTCAGTGGCCCTGTACTGTGTTCCACTGACCCGGAGCCTGGCCAGGATACTGGGAGCTCAGAATAAGCTGCAAAATCCAGCTAGACGCAGGCTAAATTACCTGTGCTTGTTTTATGCTCCCATGGCCAAGATTCCTCCTGGCACCAAACGAAAAGTGTTCCTAGCCCATGCTAAGCTGCATTTACTGCTGCAGCTAGCAAAGTCTAACTTTATTGAAAGAGAGGGACCGCAGAGAGCAATTAAGTAGCAAAAGACAGAGGTTAAAAGTCTGGAATTCGGACGACAAGATTTCACATTTATGATGCTCAAGTGGATCTTCATATTTTGCCCATTTGTTAGTTCATTCATTAATTTTCACCTCATTTACAATATTTTAATAACCAACATGAAAGAAACTAATGGTTTGCATTATGATAAAAGTATCAAAACTAATATGCATCTCTGTTTTTAATGTTTAATTTCCATGATTTCAAAGGCATGAACTTTGTTAAAATCAGCCAAGACTTCACTGGATATTTTAACCATCTCATTTTTAATTGCAGCTAGTTATTTAAGTGATAGAATTATCTTTGTATTTTCCTTACTGCCTAGGCAAAAATAATCAGTACATTACTGAATAAAACAAAACAATTTCAGTTTAGACCTCAAACAATAGATAATTTAATGTTTTAAATTCTTTCAAGGGAAACAAACATCCAACAAATAATATATTTTTCACCTTTAAATTGATTTTCAATATTGTTCTGCTTTATTTGCTCTCTCCACATGGTTTCTTCTGTTTCCTCTTTCTGCTGCACTTCTTCTTCTTACACGTAATTTCCTACTTGCTTTTATTTCACTTATTCTACTATTTTTTTCCCATTCTTTTTTCTATTATTTCATCTTCCTTTCTGTTTGTCAATTTTATGCCGTTTTTTTAGTGTGGCTTAGTGTTTTGACATGCCTTTATTGTTGCTTTTATTTTTATTTACTTTTTTGCTTTCATTGTTCTATAGATGAGACACTATGCCAAGTCAAATCCCTTTTCAGATTTTCTTTGAATAAAAGATGAGCTGCTCTGGAATCATTCCAGATGTAGCTGCCAAAATGAACTGGTCCAGCACAGCTTTCTTTGGATTATATTCCATGATAGTTTCACTCCCACTCTAGCTGTAAGAGGAACACAAGAACTTTTACCATGAATCTTTTCTTGTCATTTTGGTACCTTTGATTATCTCAGTCTATTGTATTTCAGACTCAAAACTAAGCAGAAAAAAAGGCTTTCTTGTGCTGACTTTTGACAAATACCTACTGATGGAGACCTTCAAAAAACAATATTTGTGTGAACAGTAAAACCAAGGAAGACTGAATTCTTGCAGCTCTTGTCAGTGGGGATTCTGCCCTGTCTACTGCTTTGGGTGGTTTGGGGTGTTGGCTTTTTGTTTGTTTGCTTATTGCTTTTTGGGGTTTGTTTTTTTTTTTTTTTCCTTTGTAGCACTTTTGTTTTCAGCTTGTATAACCCAAATATTTTCATATTTCTGCCACTGTGTCAAACCTGTTTAAAACCTGACAACAGATTCTAAAGTTTTGATTCAATACTCTTCTTGCCTTATCCAGTGCTTAATATAATGGTAGGTAAAGTGAACACTCCTGACATTCATACGTACATGATTGTTCTCAGTCCTGGCTTAAAAAGCAGTTATTCCACTTCAGATGGGCAGGATGGACTTTTTATTATAAACTGAGTAATCTTTCCATTAGTGTTAAAAATACATATAGCTGGACCCAAAAAAAAAAAAAAAAAATCTTTATTTCTTATAGAAAAGGTCAGATCTGCACCTAACCATTTTGTTTATTAGTTGTAAATTACCTGTGAAATCTTATGGCACACCCAGATAAAAATACATTACTTAAATGCTTACTATCAGAACTTGCATTATTAGACTAAATAAAGCTACCCCAAGCACAAGACTTCCACTGTTATCACAGGTTTCCGAATGTTCGACATGTTGATGGATCCCTCTGCACATACCCAAACTCTTATATCTACACAAAACCTGGATGTATTTACTGCCTGCGTATGGACAAATTGCAGAATTCCTTTAATGCAACTTCTTTTATCGCTGCATCTAACTGACGGGCGTAGATGTCTCTAACAAAATGTTTCTGTATCACAAAGCAGAGCCTGGTGGAGATGTCTGAACTGGCACAAACCCAACATAGGAGCACTGACCCCCAAGCGGGAAGCGTTGAACACATCTACCAAGCACCCTTCATAGAGCTTATTTGTGCACGTGGAGGGAGTCTAACACTTCTAAGAAGCTATTCAACTGACTTTCACTTCTGCAGAAAGAACAACACATGCACAAGTGCCAGAATTACTTTGTGTGCGCAGAACCACTACATACGCATACCGTTGGCCATTTATATATATATTCTTCTCCCAGAAATTCCAGACTAAAATGGGTTAGTTGTACAAACACAAGTCTGATATGTGCTCACAATCATAACATCTTCTCATACAAAACAGGTATATGGACATGTATTGCTGAAAGATTTTGTGGACACTTGAATATCAAATCCTCTGTAGCCTCAGAAGCATAGCTCAGAAATAAAGAAATATCTGAGCTATTTTTGAGCTGTTCTCTTATCAAGGTAAAAAAACCCCTCACAATGCCACAGTAGCATTCCACTTCGATTCTTAAGCGTGTATCACTGCAGGTACAGGCACTGCCTTGTTCAGATCTAGCTCAGTTATTTCTGCATGGCACCACACTGACATAGCTTTATATCCTTACGTTATGGAACATTCAATGACCGATTTCCAAACTGTGTAATACAAACTAATTACATTTTCTTTTGCTGTACTTTCACTACAGAGACAGTAATTTTCTTCTTTTGAGTTACTATTTCCACTGCAGAGGTATCAATTTATATTGGCTCTATCTTGTGCTATGTCATGTTGTGCAGACTTCTAATACCATCAACGAACTCTACGCCCATCAGTTAATTTATCAACAGGACAAGTGCTCTTGGATGAATTGTACAGTTAAGGACCAAGCCAGTTGTTGCTCTAAACCTGAAGTGATAACCGGCTTTTTAAGAAAAAAAACAAAAGGAAAGCATTTGAATCCTACACTAATTCATTTGTACCTCTGCTATGCCGTGCTTTAATACCACTGAAAGCCACAATGAAAATTAATTGGTAATGCTCCATCACAAATGCCTCCAGGTGTGAGAAACAGTACTAGCATAATGTCATTCCCAAGGTACTTCAGGAGAACAACACCACAGCTAGTAGTCAGTAGAGCCAAATCTCCACCGTATTTAAAACCACTTTTTATTTAGATTTGGCGAACAGCTTCTTGGAAAGGAAAACACAAACTGTACTAGCAGCTTGTACCTGAATGTTTCTGAATCTATTCAGCCCACCTATAATGAATAAAAACGTCAATCAATATATTTGAATGTTAGTTTTTGAAAAGCAAAACAGAAAAGAAAATTGGATCCAAGACAGAATTATGTTTATGAATGCAATTAACAAAGAACATCTATAAGTAGAAGACATATCATGCATCAACACACAGCACTGACAGATATGAATTTGCACACACGATCCAATGTGATACAGAAATGAGCAGACACATTCAAATATGTATGCAGAACGTAAAGCAAATGCAGTAAAACAGAAACAAAAAGTCTCTGCGTTTTTCAACACTAAACCAAAAGGAGGCTTATGTCTACGTGACTTGAGGAAAAACACCTGTAGATTGCTTTTAGTCTGTTCTCCTCACCACTTCTACCTTCTTCTCCAGTGAAACTTAGAGTCTCCCAGGTCACCAAGTCCTACTCTATCCTGCTCTAATCCTGGAAAGTTTCTTCCCTTGGAAAAAGTACTTTTTGTATTCATTTTTTAAAAGAACGGAGAAGTGAGTTCATCATCTCCAAGAAATATAAAAGAAAGAAAACCAGGTTGTAGAGGAAACCCATATAACACAACAAACTATGAGTACTGTTTTAATTATTTGCTGCATTTAAAACTGAGAAATTGAACATTATGTTCTCGCTTAAGTTTTTATCTAGAGGAACTCTGACATTTTCTTATTCATTTTTAAAAAAGTTCACTAATGCTTTACTACTAGAAAGGTGCATTGCAATACTCCTATGTTCACAATCATGCATATATTTTAGATGCCCAATTCAATGCCATGAAACATGACAGATGCTGCCACGTTAGACAGACAACACACTTCCCGGAGGAGCAGCAGGAGGGACAAACCCCATTTGTTTTCTTCATTTTTTTTGCACAGGTAAGACACGCTTTACAGAATGCAAATGGATCCTGTCTTCTGGGCTTCCACATCCCAGATGCCTTTTCTTCCTTTCAAGACAACTGTTAAGGCCTTCCACTGCATACAAGGAAGAAACTCTCATTCTTTTACATCGCTCACTTTTTCCTTCTTCCCATCATACCTCCACCCAGCAAGCAGTTATAGATAATGCAGGTTATAGACAAAGTTGATACTTATATACTCTCCTAAGGCCATACTTGAACAATTTGTTCATTTGTACTGTTCCCTAGATCACAAATAAATGCATTGTGACAGGTTTTTGGTTGCCACCTGACTCCACCCATTAGAAATACTAATTAAAAAGAAATATGCTACAGGATAAATGTAGTAATTTAACATGTTTCCTTCTACAAGCCAAGTATTTGAAGAATAGGTCAAGCACTTTCCTACTTACAGAATTTGACTTATGGGACTATCACCTCCTGTGATATTACTGAAGAAAGAACATACAAAATGGTCTAACAGATTTATATGAATTTGTGTAGTGGCTCTGGCCATTATTGACATTGTTCAATTATCATTGACCTTTATGTTCTAGGACAAATACTATTCCCTGGAGTAGCCACTTAGAAGAAAATCAAATGTGCTGTTCCTGAACATGTCATTTTTATGCTACTTTAATAAAGAAATGCTGCTTAACCAGCTAATTGCAGAAATTGTATGTCATCTAATGAAGGCTCTTCTCTCTAGGAAACCTACAGTAAATTAGCACTGCAAATGGGATGGGGCAATTCCACTGTTTTCTGGTAGACTGTAAATGATAGATGTTCCTGGCATCTAGAAACATTTTTACTTTGTTTCCCAAAAGCCATAAACTCATTAGCATCTCATCATATTCTTGAATGCAAAACCCCACAGCATGCACTGGACATCTGGGAAAAGCTGTAAAAGTAGATTAATCACTGCCTTTTTGTGATATGGTGGAAACACAGGAAAGATCTCTTTACTGCTGGCAACTATATTTTTGTTCTATTCTTAATCTTTAATCTCTATTCAAAGTAATGTTAAAAAGATGCCTAATTTCTCATACAGGACACTTCCAGGAAGAAGTGAATTCATCAGTAGATGTTGCAAAACTGAGGTGGTGACTTTTCCCTTTGTCACCACTGTATCGACAGTGATTTTTTGCCAGACACGACCAGTCAGGTAAGCGCCTCCTTTTGGTGTAACTAGCTAGGGTACGTGTAATCTTTCTTCAGGGAACACCCTCTGTCGTTATCATTCAACACAGGGAACTCACTTGCCTGCCATATCCAGAATCAAGTTCCTGGATGGGCATTTATCTGTCACCTTCTATTGCAAATGACACAAGTATCAGAGGATTTGATCAATGAAGAGTATAAGGCAGAACCAATGCTGAGGTGTTAAGACAGAATAACAGCTAATAAAACTGTCTCTTTAAATATGCCTTCTAGTCTGTTAGATCATATACCTGCTAGTAGTAACAGATTTTTAAGTGACTTTTCAAATGACACCCTCAGTTATCAATGAAAAAATGTCAGAAGTGGCAGGCAGGAAGAAACTTTACCTACTAGGTCCTGTCCACTGAGCTTTGGGTCCATTTCTGCATCATGTCCACAGAGAGTTTCTTATCAGAGAAGCGTATCCCCTACTCCATTTCTGAGACTATATGCTGAAAGTGTATACCTCACGTTAATGTCCTTCATCTAAATACAGAATTTTCATTGTCAAATTATGCTCTAGATGGTCTTAAGAAATCATGAACCAGTTTCTGTTATGAAAAGGCACAATATTTTAAAATGTTACTGATGAAAACTGTGCATAAGAAGCAAAACCTGGGTTACAAGTTCTTTCAAAGCCTACACTGTATTTTAAAACATGTCAGGCAATACTTGCAAATATATCTTTAAAGTGTATTTATCCTATTGTGGACACAACCCACCCAAATATACTCTAAAGCTCTCGGCTACACCAAGTCAGGCTTCTGGGGTAGGTTTAAGAAGAGAAGTCAGAAAACAGTATCAGTTTGCATACATAACTGGGACCACAGTGAATTCACATATGGTGGAATGATACGGATATGTACTTTGAGGAGCAAAGGCCCGAAATCTTTAAGCTTCATTAAAATATCCTAAGTAACATTAACCAAGACAGAGTACCAAATATTATTTATCTAGTTCTTGATTCCAAATGGTAATCACATAATTACTAAAAATGCAAGGAAAGCCTAGTGGATGAGTAAGAATATGAAACAATCTGTGGTTTTGGAGGAAACAATAGACAGCCAATAGCCCTATCTAATTTATGCTAAATAAAATTTTACCAAATCGTTCTTTCCTTACAGTCAAAACAGATCACAAAAGTATCTCTTAGAGAAAGAAAAGACCCTCTCATTTTTTGACATGTTTATCTTTAAGACTTCAGCTTTGAATTCAAGAGACTTTAATTAAGTATCTAGAATTAGACTGAGCAGAACTTATAGCCCAGTTCCTCCCACACACTACTCCTCCACATTAATCACCAGGCTATTTCAGCATACGCTTATCTTCCCTAAAGCTAACTTTCTGAAGGTATTCTGTTGTTACAACTTAAGCTGTACAGCCAGAGCAAAGTAGAACCTCTAAACCTCAGCAGCTGACACTGTTGAGGATCATCCTGGCATCATCTGCTTTAGTTTCAGGAATTATCACATTATTATCTGCACTAGCTTTAGTCTCCAAAATACCTGAAAGAAAAAGCTAAGAAGAATCTTTAATGCCTGGGACTTAATGCATACATAATACAAAAAGCTTCCTTTTGTTTTAGAAAGGAAAGTAAGAAGACATCCCATACGTGCTAAGGCTTCTTTTCCACTGTGGAAAGAAAAAGCAGAAGACACCTTCCCTCTCCTGAAAACCTGCTCATTGGCTAACACCAGACAGACATTGATTTATTTACCTAAATGCTGATGTGTTTCCAACTTCCCCTGATTAAACAGCAGCATTCATATGCTGGGTTTCTTAAATAAAGTGGAGTGTTCCTGGCCTCTTTTTTCTGCATTAAAACAAATGCTACACTTCCAATACACTGCTGAACCTCCCTGCTGTCAGATATCCCATTTCTGCCCCAATTCTTTAAATTAGTCTTGCAATTCGAGGTGATGTAGGTGTCTTCTATGCAAGTACCAATTACAAAAAGGGAAAGTGAGCCAGATCTGTATCTGACGTATGTCAAGCTACGCTGATTTATGCCAGATGAGTATCTGACCTCAAAAGATGTTAGATCCCAAACCCCTGTTTATGTGTTATGGAAAAATTACACAAATACTTGTTTAGTTGGTATGGTTATTTCCAGCAGATACTTTAAAAATAAAAATAATCAGATAATTTCAAAGAAAAAAAGCCAGTGATCAAAGAGATTTTCGCCTCGTTTTACCTATGCCTCTCCTTTCATACTTGCAAATAAAAATACGAAATAAACACAAACCAAAAAATACAAATAAACACACAACGGTGTCTAATTTTTAAATTACTGAAGAGCAGTTTCATATCATAAAATAATTTTCAGAAATATCCTGATGAATAATTACTGTCATATTTCTACAATGCAATTCAAATCAATAATATTACTGGAAATAGAAGCCAACGTACTGCCCTCTGGTCACACTAAATGCAAGTTATTTTCCAAACTGCTGAAGTCAGAAGAACAAAGTTATTCCTCTATTAAAAGAGCCTATTTTTATTAAATAGTGAATATAACAGCACCTGATTCTCATGTGTGCCTTTTTGAAGTAGAGAACTCTGATCCTCCAACAAAGTAAGGGAGGCAGACACAGTAATCATCAATTACATCATCAGAGAGAGCAAACTACATATTAGCAAACAAATCCAAATAAGCTGAGGAAAACTGACACAAAAAAAGGAAACTGTTCCCTTCACTTACTTCCCCTGCCACAGAAATAAACCAGGAATTGATCTTTCACAATTTAAATTAAAAGCAGGAAGACGGGAAAAAGCATGACATTCTGGGAACATTCTCCTTTGACTCGGATTATGCAAAGGATTTTACTTCCACATAAAATAGAGGTCACTCCTTATACAGTGGTAATATTTAAAATGTGTTCAACGCTTCATGAGCACAGAGAAAGAGATGGTTTAGGCAAGAAGAGTTAAATAAAATATAGATTTATGAAAAAAATGGAGAAAAGAAATATAATACATTCTTGCAGAGGGAAATACTCTGTTACCTTTACATTATATATTTTTTCATGCCATAGGCAGCCCCATTTAACTGAAAAAAGTTAGCTATTGCTCAGATTGAATAAATGATCTCAAGTGACTAGTGTCATCACTAGCCCATGTTTTACCTGCTTCCATTTTTAGAATACAGCTCCATGGTGGGTTGACCCTGGCTGGACACCAGGTGCCCACCAAAGCTGCTCTATCACCCCCCTCCTCAGCTGGACAGGGGACAGAAAATAAAACAAAAGGCTCGTGGGTTGAGATAAGGACTGGGAGAGATCACTCAACCAATTTCTGTCACGGGCAAAACAGACTCAATTTGGGAAAAAAAAATTAATTTAATTTATTACCAATCAGATCAGAGTAGGATAGTGAGAAATAAAAACTAAGTCTTACAAACCCCTTCCCCCCACCCATCCCTTCTTCCCAGGCTCAACTCCGCTCCTGATTTTCTCTCCCTTCTCCCCTGCAGCAGCGCAAGGGCATGGGGAATGGGGGTTGGGGTCAGTTCATCACCCCTTGTCTCTGCCGCTCCTTCCTCCTCAGGGGGAGGACTCCTCACTCTTCCCCTGCTCCACCATGGGGTCCTTCCCACGGGAGACAGTCCTCCACGAACTTCTCCAGTGTGGGTCCCTTCCACAGGCTGCAGTCCTTCAGGCACAGACTGCTCCAGTGTGGGTCCCCCGTGGGGTCACAAGTCCTGCCAGCAAACCTGCTCCAGCGTGGGCTCCTCTCTGCACGGGGCCGCAGGTCCTGCCAGGAGCCTGCTCCGGTGTGGGCTTCCCACGGGGTCACAGCCTCCTTCGGGAACCCACCTGCTCTGGTGTGGGATCCTCCCCGGGCTGCAGGTGGAGATCTGCTCCCCCGTGGACCTCCCCGGGCTGCAGGGGGACAGCCTGCCTCACCGTGGTCTTCCCCACGGGTTGCAGGGGAATCTCTGCTCCGGTGCCTGGAGCATCTCCTCCCCTCCTTCTTCACCGACCTGGGGGTCTGCAGGGTTGTTGCTCTCACACGTTCTCACTCCTCTCTCCAACTGCAGGGTTTTCCCCCTTCTTAAATCTGTTCTCCCAGAGGCACCACCACCATCGCTGATGGGCTCAGCCTTGGCCAGTGGCAGGTCCGTCTCGGAGCCGGCTGGCATTGGCTCTGTCAGACATGGGGGAAGCTTCTAGCAGCTTCTCACAGAAGCCCCCCCATAGTCCCCCCACTACCGAAACCTTGCCATGCAAACCCAATACAAGCTCTTAGAAACGAAGGTATTGGAATCAATGAAAGCAGTGTGGATTTCTATGGACTTGTTACCAAAGTAGTTACACTAATCATGTCAGAAGAAGGATGCTGAACTCCAGATGCACCACAAGATAGCTTTTGATGTAAAATCCCAGTATTACTGAAGTTTGAAACATAAAAATTGTCCTTTCCCCAGCCCAAATCATCCTAGTCTTTTACAAGTATTAGATTATATGTAACAGCCATTATTTATGCTACACCTTTAATTAATTAATCTTGAACTCTTGGCAGAAGGACCAGAACTTATATTTTATCATGCACTAAAACCTGTCCAAATGGCAAATAACACTTGAGTATTGCAATGTGCTTCTCTTCTCCGTATCTCTGTAAATCAGTAAGTGCTGACAAATCTTCATGATGGCATTTCAAAAATATACAAATATATACAAAGTAGCTGAAAACAACAAGCTCTTCGAAAAAGGTGATAAGCCTACACTTTACTAGAACATGGATTCATTTAGTGAGAAACTACTATTTGCAAGCAGCTTGATTCATTGCATGGGAAAAATGGAGTGGCACTTGCTATCTGCCTGAATGAATTTCTTGCAAACGAAGCATGATGTGTACAGGAGATGTTACTGTCACTGCTTGAGCTCTGTCTACCTTTTTGGGTTTTTTTTTGAAACCTGCAAGAATGTGGAAAATAAGGACTTGGACTTGAATGTTGAGTCACATAGGCCCAGAAAGATCATGTTCTGTCCTGAACTGAAGCTTCAAGACATACCAAGAAGAGCCTCTGGACACAATAAGGCCTTTTAAGGAGTTCAAGCAGATTAAGCTGCCACATGCTCATAGCTCCTCACCAGCTCTGTTATGTAGATCAGATTACAATTCAGCAATGTTTACAATACCAGTTTGCAGCCCTGCCAGTATGAAACTCAATCGGGGAAAAAAAAAAAAATTCCTTTCGCCAGACAAATGCTAAATGCTTAAAATGCAAGTATCCACAACGCTCATCCCTGCTGCCCAGAGTCACCTTCCCCGGTGTTACTTATCCTGCCTGGAGAAGTTTATAAAGCTCATTCCTTAGGGTAAGATATTTTCTGAATGGGCAGCGAGTTTTGCCAGACTTGTGCTGTTACCTAGTATTTTCCCTGGCATTATGTCAAAGAAAGGTTTTTAAGGCTTATGTTAAGAAATGATGTTTAGAATGATGCTAGGCCAGGCCCTGAGCTGTTCTTAATCCTTTGTATGCCTGTCAATTCCCACAGAGCTATGCTAATTCACGCCAGCTGAGCAGCTGTCCTATTTGAATGATGTTTTATCCCTTAATCTGATAAAGGAGTTCTTTACCTTAAGCCATGTGGAGTCAGGCACGCGTCCGTAAGAAAAGGGAAGGTTCAATCCAAGACCAGGAACCGAACCTTTTTTTTTCTTCATCGTAGTATCATCAGACTTGTATCCCAATTTTCACAGTTGACCATTACTGAACTCCCTACGATAGCTTCAGTTTGACAACACAAAGAAAATCAGCACTTACCTCAGTATCAGAATAACACATTTAACAGACACCTGACAGTTAATTTGAAATATTTGACACATCAAGCATAATATCAAGAACTCCAGGCCCCGTGGAACCCCAAAGTCTGTGTTCAAAAGGAAGTCTCAAGGTCATCCAGACCAGCTTAACAGGTGAGAGATCCACAAACGCGTACAAGCCAGCGTAACACATACCATAATCAATGATAATTTTGCAGCCTAGCTGAGACAATTGGCTTGCTCGTATGGTGAAGGCCCTATTCTAGATGCCTGTGATAAATAAGGTGCAAAAAACTGAAAAAAGAAGTAACTGAATTTACATTTCAAAGGTTTGAAGCATTTACTGGAAGTCATGGGATTGAAAAACCTTTAATCCTTCCTTTCTCAGCTAAATATGAAGAAATTCTTGTCATGAGTCCTGTCGTGTTACAGGGTGAAGTCAGTGGAAAGTTCTAATTGACTTCAGCTGTGGAATACATAAGGAATGACGCAGACACTCAAATGCTACAAAGAAAACTGATGAATTCTGTTTTACAGATTGCATAACAAAAGGGCTTTGTGAAAAATCATCTCACATCACTCTGTAAAAAAGAGAAGAGCTCAGAAAATATTCCTTCTCTTGGTAGCAGCTGAATACTTGTACCAGTAAGGAAATGGAGCAGAAGCCATCTTCTTCCTGATATATTAAATCTGTTTGACCATGGACACATATCGCTTCCTCTGTATCAGTCCACGAAAGCCAAACCTACTTCTGTTGTGTGGTTGAGAATGGAGGGTTTTAAGAACTTTGAGATTCCTGAATGAAAGCCACTATACATGACACTCGATAATCTTAGCATTTTATTAATTAGCTATTGATCAGAAGGTTCCAGGCTTTACGCAGCAGTAACTCACTGGACCATGCACAGCTAAACACTGGGGGGAACAACCACACAAACAAATGTATCTATTGTTTTTTCTCCTCTCTTGTCTCCTTGGTAGAGAGAATTGGTTTAGGAATTTAAAGTTACATTACAAACCTTATCTTTCTAGCTGCAAAACCAAATCATTTTACTATCATTAAAACAGGTAATGAAGATATCACTGAAGTCTTGTCTTTCTGTAGCTAAACTTCCAGGATAGGACTTGAAATGTAGGTGCATAGCTCCATATACGGAAATACAGAATATGCAGGCATACATACAAAAATAATGGAAAGGAGTAGTCTACACTTTAAGAATCATGATGGCTAGGGGACAGAAAACCTTGTCTTTCCATATGCCCTATACTGAATATACTGATAAAAGTTTTGCTGTACCTTATGATATATGATAATGTTTATTTACTCAAATTATGCTGCCCTTTGATAATCTCTCCTATTATACTTAAAATATTTTAAATCAAAGAAATACTTTCTTTTAAAACTGAAGAATATTTTTTCTGACCATTTTGGTTTTCTTCTCTCTCATAAACTTAGGGTGCTTCATAGTAATAACATCCATCTAGAAAAATAATAGAACTTTTTGACACATTAATTGTGATTGAATGTAAGAAAGTTTCTCAACAAACAAACAAACAAACAAAAAAAATCAGGGTTTTCACAAAGAAATACCAGATCACAAATGTTTCTCATATGGCAATGCTTTCTGCCTATGGAAAAAAGGAAATATCAGCTCCCCAAAGACATGTCTTCACTTTTGATAACTGCAATCATTTAGACTTAAAGTAGCTGACCAGAGATTTTCTTTGTGTGTGTGTGTATATTGCTACCGTTGTTTTTAAGCACTCAAACCCACAGATGATTTGAGCCAATATTGACCTTTAAATATCAGTTATACCACTTCGAGATAAATGAGTGTTGCTACTTGAGAGCTGTGTGAGGCATACAGCAACCTGGGGAATAAGTGGCTGAGTTGGTAGCACAATCAGTAGTAGCTCTGATTAATGAATAAATACAGGCAGGACAAATGAGAAATACTTGAGCTTTTTTTTTTTTTTTTTTTTAAATGTCTCAGTCTACAAAAAACAGAGGGGACAAGCAGTGACATTTTTAGCCTCTTTTCCATTATCAGGAATTACTGAACAATGGGATCAGCTTGTCTAGTATTCAATGCAGCAGTAAAGCCATAACAAAGGTGAAGAGTGTTTTTACTGCTGTTATTTTCCCTATTCCATCATGAATATTTTAGCTTTGGACATTGACCAGGCTTCCTTGTTGCCTTTGTTGGCCTCCTCCTAGCCCTTCTGGGACTGGCCCCCACTCACGTGGGCAGCGTGAAAAGTAATTGGAGCTCCTGGAAGAATGGGGAATCAAAAGCAGTTGCCATTCAGTGCTTGTACTGGTCTGTATGCTGTGGACCTACAGGCTATGTTCCTTCAGCACATGTCTCGGGAATGTTCAAATTAAATAAGCCATAGATTATTTTAAGTTTACTCAAAGTATATGAGGTCTTGCATTTTCAACATGACTCTCTTCTGTACTTCTATTGCTCACACACCCAAATCACCCTAGTTTCATTACTCCCTGCATCTGAATTATCTTTATGGACAAATTGCTGAGGCAATTCCTAAAAAGGAATGTATTTTAAATGTGAAAAGAGGTCTTTGTTTTATATGGTACAAAATTAAGCACTGGAGTTGTTTCCACTACTACAGTCCAGCAACACTAAAAAACACAACACAGCATGACAACCAAAACCAAAAATACCTGGAGTTCCAATCGCAAGGACTTTTCCAAGAATGTTTTTTTCCCCAAGAAAATGTTTGTAAATGAAGTATATGATTATACAAGATATCATCAATCAGCAATGTATTTGAGGAAGAAATTTACCTTCTGGGTAGTGAGTGCCATTATTATGCACTTAAGAATTTCTTGCAGTTTTCTTTAAAATCTCTGGTACTGGTTACTACCAACTGGAATACTAGATGAGGCTGATTCCTCAGCTGATCTGGCACAGAAATTAATTTATACTTTATATCTGTATATTCCAGTGAAATGTAATAAAGTACAAAGGTGATCACAGGAATGCAATTAGGAAATAAAATCTTCCAGGAAAAAAAAAAAAAGGCTAAAAGTTAATTGTATTTGTGAGTAGAAAGTATTACATGTGAAGTACTCCTACCACTATTCACACTTTTGTTTTAATATAGTTTAAGGTCAAATCATCTTTAATGTGATGTGACGTGTGGATAACATGCAAATTCTCTAACGTAATGTTACAAGAATACACATAAATATTTCAAAACTAAGTGGAAAGACAAACACAATTCATCTTGTCTAAACACACATTCTCTTTCCCCTGCATCATCCTCAGTAGTTAAAGGCTATGATCTACTGTAGACATTCCCAAGAATATAAATCTTGCAGCAGTTGCTAATGATTCTCTAGCAACAACAGAAAAATTAGAAATCTAGCTTTTAAAAAAAATTCTATGAATGAAATGCAAATTCTGTTTTCTAAAGGATCGAGAAAATGCTTCAGAGATACACCTGGAAGAAACACTTAATAGCCCAGTATGGAAGTAATAGTGGAAATATTTTATTACTTATACAGCATTAATTACTACTGTTGAAATGGATACCTGTAACAGGTCATGTAACTTAGTTCACATATCAAAACTATTCAAATAAATCCTTCCTCTACCACTTGTATCCTACTCTTCAGGACTACGTATAAGAGAAAGGCATATGCTGACAACTCTGATAAGAGGGGTTTGTCAGAGTTTTCACAATCAGTAAAAAGCAAATATTTACACACTGAAGTATTTAAAATTATACGGAAATCATTAAAAGATACATGTATATTTCCTAATAGTTACACTGGAGATAAAACAGAAGCTGTGGACAATTAATGGGCTTCATACTGCAGGTATTGAAAAATGCTCTTGGCCCACGATATGCAGTAGGATGGAAGAATGCTGACAATCTCCTCTGGATATGAGTGTGTACCATTGACACTTTTCAGATTTCTGTTTTCCTTCATGGTTTTCAGGTAGATGAGGATAGTGCATGGAACTGAGTAGGCACAAGTACATTATGTTAGTATCACAGACTACTTGCGTGTACTTCCCAGGCAAACTCATTAGCTGTTACAAAGAACATCTACCAAAGACACCATGCCCCACACAAAGAATATATTCTACTTAATTCAGAAATTTGTCACACCCAACAAAATGGAGTGTCTTCATTACACTAACTCATCACTAATGTTTGAACAAAATGAAGAATATTCCATTCACATGAAATTGTTTGATTTGTGCTTGACAGTGTTATCTTAAAAGACATAATATTTATATCTCTCATATAATAAAATCTCTCATGTATAATATTATTTATATACGTATTAGCAAGTATATGGTACCATTATGAATTCGGCGGGTTGCATATCTCTTGATACAAGTCTCAATCTAAGCAGGAGGGAACTTTGTAAGTATCTGACAGTAACTAATGCTAATGTGAGGTGGAGGAGGAGAACATAAACTCTTATAATCTCTTCCCCACTTTTCTCCTATTTCTGCAAGAACTAACATGACTGTCACCATCTCTACTCATAAAAACAGAACAGGATCGATTAGCTGCAGCTGATTAGCACTCCAAAGATGTTTTTTCTTCTTTGTCTTTCAAAACAAAGAATCACTGAATCATAGAGTTGATTAGGTGGGAAAAGACCTTTAAGATCGTCAAGTCCAATCATAAACCTGGCACTGCCAAGTCCATCACTAAACCATGTCCCTAAGCACCACATCCACACGTCTTTTAAATACCTCCAGGGGTGGTGACTCAACCACTTCCCTGGGCAGCCTCTTGCAATGCTTGACAAACCTTTACATGAAGATATTTCTCCTAATATCCAATCTAAACCTCCCCTGGCACAACTTGAGGCCACTTCCTCTGGTCCTATTGCTTGTCACTCGGGAGAAGAGACCGACCCCCACCTCACTACGACCTCCTTTCAGGTAGTTGTAGAGAGCAAGGAGGTCTCCCCTCAGCCCCCTTTTCTCCAGGCTGAACAACCCCAGTTCCCTCAGCCGCTCCTCATCAGACTTGTGCTCCAGGCCCCGCACCAGCTTCGTCGCCCTTCTCTGGACACGCTCCAGCACCTCTGTGTCTTTCCTGTAGTGAGGGGCCCAAAACTGAACACAGTATTCGAGGTGCAGCCTCACCAGTGCCGAGTACAGGGGGACGATCGCTGCCCTAATCCTGCTGGCC
The DNA here is from genome assembly GCF_000737465.1 of Haliaeetus leucocephalus. Taxonomy (NCBI): domain Eukaryota; kingdom Metazoa; phylum Chordata; class Aves; order Accipitriformes; family Accipitridae; genus Haliaeetus; species Haliaeetus leucocephalus. The sequence continues at coordinate 5,011,874 of NW_010972776.1, forward strand.
ACACTATTTCTGATACAAGCCAGGATGCTATTGGCCTTCTTGGCCACCTGGGCACACTGCTGGCCCACCTTCAGCTGGCTGTCAACCAACACCCTTTTCCACCGGGCAGCTTTCCAGCCACTCTTCCCCAGGCCCGTAGCATTGCATGAGGTTGTTGTGACCCAAGTGCAGGACCCAGCACTTGGCCTTGTTGAACCTCATGCAGTTGGCCTCAGCCCATGGATCCAGCCTGTCCCGATCCCTCTGTAGAACCTTCCTACCCTGAAGCAGAATTTGGGTGTCATCTGCAAAATTACTGAAGGTGCAGTCTATAAGGTTCACTTTTTAACTATATGTGATAGAAGAATGATGGGTTATCAAAACCCTCTGCTTAAGATGAAGCTGCTGAATGGATGATAACAGGTAAGAGAGAAGTACTTATATTTGGAGGCTCAAGTCAGATATCTAGATAATCCAGCTATTTCATTTTTAACTAAAATGCATTACAGATGTAAGACTGCAATTACTTTTCAGTGAACCTCTATTATTTGTGTCTTTTATGAATACTGATATCTAAATGCTGATATTCACGTCATGTAGCTCATTACCACTGACTGATTGGCAAAAGTAAGTTCATATAAATAAATGTATCTTCAAGCAATTTCCAGTAGAAGAGTAACTGACATCATGTCATAGGTATAGGAATATGCTAGAGACTGGAGAAAGACTCCCAACCAAAAAGGTAGTGAAAAATCTTTTCTGGAACAGACTTCCAAGATGGAGGGGTGTGTGTGGGGGGAGACAGATCTGAAAGAAAGATTTTGGAGTTTATGAAATTACATGGTGAAGGTGTTTGCAATACGTAAGATTGAACTTGATGGCTAGAAGATTTCAGTAAGCCCTATCACGTCTGTTAATCTTGTCATTCAAAATGTAATAAACCTAAATAAGATTAGACACAAATGACAAACTATTCACCCCAAAATTTCTATTTGTGCTTTCTCCTCAAAAAAATGATATTTGCTATAAATTATGTATCAAGTATTTGGCAGAAGACAGATGCAGAAAAGGTTCTTCAAAGTCTCAAATTATACTGAAATGGAAGTAATCTGTTTTCTTTGTTACTTGCAATCCAAGGAAATCTCTTAACTCCATGATCATTTTATTTCCACCAATAGTTTGAAAAGCTAACAATGAAAACATAAGAGCCTCATACAAACAGGGAAAGGATCCACCTAGACCCAACTAGTTATCAGTATTTGAAAGTCTGGTAGAGGTGTCTATGAGCAAAATAAAGGCATTAGCTAGAAATCTGTACTGAAGAGATGAAATAGGTTCATATGGTTTAAAATGACTGCTCTTAATTAATCTAAGAGTTTATAATTGTGCTGATTTGGCATTAATTTAATATAGTGAGATCTAAACTGTTCCAACGTGTTCTGTAACCAGTATCTGTCAGACAGTTAAGCAGAGCACCAGACACGTCATCCTTCTGTTTTTTAATGGTATCTTTTCCTTTCTTGTTTGCATTTCACTTTTTCAGCTCTTTCTTCTATTGCCCTTCTGGTTTTCTGGTTTTATTACATCCATCATAGATATAAATAAATAAACAAAGCACAATACTCACTGATTGCTATTTTATATGCTAAAATTCTAAGATACAGTAATTCAGAGACAGAAAAAAAAAGTCTGATCTCCAGGATAGTACTTGTTCTATTTCTGGAGTAACCACCAATAGCAAAAATCACATTACAATAACAAAAGCCACATTTTTTCCAATGATGGTAAAGAAAGAAACATTCAAATTCTTCCTAATAAAAAGTTTTCTTAACCTCCTTTAGCCTCTATTACATTGCTGAAGAAATTTTGCACAAATTCTCCAATGAGTACTTATATTTCTAGAGAAAGTACACACAGACCAGAAAAAAGAGTCACACTGGTTCACCTTCATCTTTTAACACAAAAGAACCTGAAGCTGCTTGACATTTTCATGTCTTCTTTTCTCTAACTATAGAAGAAAATCAGTGTTGCGCTCTCTGGCCTCTCAGCCTTTTGGTCAACAGTGGGATCTCCTGCAGAACAGATAGCTGCAGTTTTAACATATTAATCAGATTTCACGATTAACAGGCCTGGCTGTTTATAACTGAAGCGGTCATTGCTGGTCAGTTTCTCAAGCTGGACATCCAAGGCTTGCCCAGCTATTAACTACAAGCTATCAGGTTTGGATCCTCTCCCAGGGGAGAACACATCTGCATAGTTCTCCAGTGTGGCAACGTACATACCGTTTGACACTGCTTCTCTAAATTTATCTAAAATAGCAGGGTCAGAAAGTAATTTTGTGACTGTATCCAATTGAGGAAGAAAGAAACCGTATGAAACCATGTAAAACATACTTCAAAAGAGATCAACCATGCAAGCTTCAGAGCTCAAGGAGAGTCTGAAGCGGGTAAGTTCTCATGGGGACCCAAGCTGGCCCTCTAAATAATTGCAATTGTTCCCCCAAGCTCTCCCTTTTCCAAGGTGCAGTCATTCTTGGATACACTGCTGGAAAGCTTAGGAAAGCTTAAGGAACTCTGGAAAAAACAAAACAATATGATGGTGATAGTATTTTCAGTTCCAACCATGGACAATATCTGGAAGCCAAATGATAAAACGCTGTACACAGTGAAATTCTACCTCTTAGAAGAAGCAACAGCTAGTAGGTCAAAAGTATCATTTGAAGATTATGATGTCTTTGTATGTTTCTAATGAGCAAAAGCCCTGAAAGCAGAGTCTGATTTCAGGTTTGCAGTTAAGCAAACCTCTAAACTATGCAGATGCAAAACAAAGACATTTTGGAAAAAACCCCATAATTTAAATACTGGGCTTTTGCTTTCTGTTTTGTTCATTATAAATGTTGCATGTTCAGACCTTGATTTTGTTTCAGGGCCTTGTCTCTGGACTTTCTGGCTTTTAAAATAAAGATTCTGCTCATAACATTTCAGAAGTTCACTTGGATTCATATCAAAATGACAAAAATTTAGCAAGTCTGAAAGTGAAAAAAACCTCTCAAAAAAATTAATAGCCTCTTTGCAGCAGTATTAAAAATGGAATTCCTTGGCCTCTGATAGTGTTGTTTTGATATGTCACACACTGTTACATCAGTCATGTTCTGTTATGTTAATGTGTTGAGATGAATCACAGCAATGCCACAGCAGCCAAGAAATGTCAAACACCAATACCTTGACACTAAGTGAGAAACAGCCCTTATGTATGCTTAGGCCTTTGACTCACCATCTTATATTCCACAAAAACTCATAATCCAAGTTCCATGCACTTAGTGGAAGCAGAAAATGAAGTCTTTTTCCCTTCAGATGGATTTTGCTTTAGGTAAAAGAACTGTAGAAGTTGAAATACTGTAAGGTTTCATCTTCTCAGACTATCACCTTCCCATTTTAAAGACAGGTATATTCATTTACTCACCCTGTTGTCACGAAAAAGCTAGTCATTGAAGTCTGTAAGAAGGAACGATGGAAAGTTCCTGAGAAAATGCAAGCATGTTTTGTTTCTATGATGTAACACAGAGGTTTTGTTGCCTCCAATGATATAACAGAACAATAACAGTGTGGAATTCTTTCTTCTATTTTTTCCTAATGGATTATCAGCAACAGCTAAACCAGAAAAGAAATTATTTGAACTAACATAGTCAAATTTAGGTGACAAAAGTATCTGTAATTTTAACACCAAGTCAGATTCACTGATGGAGCTTTAACTTCTTTTCCAATATCCACAAAAAAACCTCCCACAAACAAACAAGTGTGTTTGGGTTTGGTTTTTTTTAAAGTAGACTGCCAAAGCAGACCGACTTGTGATTAAATTCAGTGACTACTGTTATCTTTCAAGACCTAGCAGCTCTGCTAAACACAATGGTTCCTGGTATTACAACAATCCTATGTGCCCTACTGTCACCCCTTCTAATTTAAATAACGTCTAACAGAAAGTCTTCATTTGGCCAGTTTATCAGATGACTGACTTTAGTCAAACCACCTCTTCATTTTCCTTTAGAAGATGAATACATTCATCTGTATTTTTATTGCTTTTTCTAGTAGACCTGAAGCACAATTTCCCTCTACCCAATTTAAGTATGCAGCCATGTAGATGTTATCCTCCTTTTGTAGCACATCTTCCAGGAAACAGACCAGTAAGGAGTCAGTGGCAAAGACTGTGCGATAGCAACTTCATAGACTCTTCATATTATTCCACTGCAAGTGTTAACCTCACACTGCATTTACATTTGGAAAGTTAGTCCTCTTGAACTCACTCCAGGCATTATACAGACTCAGAGGGCTAGATTTAATAAGAACAACTTGGTCAGAGTAGCTTAAATTTATACAAGTACAAAGGGAAGTCGTTAGAGATGCAGTTCACACAAAAGCCATGCATTTATGCATTTCGATTACGCCCCTTTTTCTACTTTGGCAGAAGAACACGAGGAGAAGAAAAAAAGAAGATCAAAAGCTATGGAAGTTTTGCAAGAAGCCAAGTTAGTTCATAAGACCATAGAACAAAGTAATGTTATTTCCTAAGCTGATGTGGCCTTAAGTGTCTTAAATATGCCTCGAGCTTGCCAGAGGCGAACAACTACTGCAGACCATCCTACTTCTTGTCTACTTTTTGTTCATTCATTAGGAGAAGTTCTCTGTGTCGTGTGTTACCTACCTCAGTCTTCCTCCTGCTCTAAAAACTCTTTAGTTATTTTGAGAGTACATCTGCAAAATGTGCTCTCACTGACACACTCACTTACCTCCTACACATGTACACACACATCCATGTGGACGCACGCCTTTTTTGTGCAAAAATGTTTTTTGTTTAATCTTTCCTTAAAAACAGTGTTGTTGTGATATCCTTTGCCTGTAGGTTTGCTATGCTTAACAGAATTACCAGCTGTCACTAGATTCATGTGCTGTTCATAAATCTAACTGAATTTTTTGGACAGCTGTTCATCTGGGCATAAACACATTCATTCTAATAGCTACATTAGCTGTACAAGTTTATTTGTTTGGTTGTGGTGTTTTAACTTTCACTCAGTATAATTACTTCTGACACTCTCCCATCAAATAAGGTTTTTTCTGTTGAGAGTTTTCTTACTTTCATTTGTTTTAAGCCAGTCAATTACATTTTTTTTTTCATAGCAGATGCTGTCACATGATGGACAGTCTGTCATAAACAGATGGACTTGGTCTAAACCCATCCTCAAAAAAAGGTCCCATCAAGAATGAAGAGTTGGTCTCCTGGGAGCATCACTCAATACTCAGCACACCTTCCCGGACGTCTGCTCAGCACAACTCCTGGGCAAATTCCAAACAAGCAACTAGGGGTGTGTCAATAATAATAAAGGGAAACGGTAGCTGTATTTTACCCAAAATACAGCAGTCTGCTTATCTTCATGCATAAGCTGTCCATCCTATGGGATATTGATAGGGTAACAGATACAGCATGGAGATAGAGGTAGGATACTATGGGTGGGAGAGAGCAGGTGGAGATTGGGTTTGGATCACAACTGCTGTAGTCAGAGAATAACTCAGTAAACGATCATGGAGCCAGTGAGACTTGTCTCTGTCTCACATACCTATAAATCCAAAGCCAGCAAGAAATGGTAATCTATATTCAGCACAGAAGACATTCTTCTCAGTGCTTAAGGGGAATGGGGCAAATTTCAGTTCTATTGACTCACAAGTGTTTGAGTGATCTTCTGAAGCAGATTGCCTTTCACTTCTTCCTGAGGGCCGCTATCATTCATTGCTCACCAGACCAAGAATGACTACCTGGTATCATCATTAGCAACGCAGCACAATTAACTACTGGACACAGTATAGTTAAACAACTTGTTATTTGTTTTGTCTGAAAATTCACTGATTTTTGATTCCTTGAGATTCTAGCAACTTGACCACAAAGCACCCATGTATTTGTTCATTTCTTTGGATTTATGGGTACCCTGAGCATCTATGAATCCAATCTGATGTGCTTCAACAGAAGCATCCTAAATAAATTCCCATGTATTAAAGTGTGGTTAACTTCTCTGTGACGATTTAGCCACTTACATTCATCCACTTTTATAAAACATAGTACAAGTTCATAAAGTAGAAAAATTATCATTAATAATGACTGTGTCAGACTGCAGAAGAATGGTTAGGAACTCGTGGTTTGGTATGTCTTCCACTTAAACTAGACCAGACAAAAGGATGAGGGGGCAAAAGGTGCAGAACACAAATGAAATTTTTGAAGTATGAAGGTTGGCTCATATTTCTGTGTACTTGCTCCAATTTCATTACAGAAGCATACATAGGTTAAAGAAAAATGAAAGTGGGGAAGTAGAAAAAGGAAGAGGGCAGTGAAATGGATAAAAGAAAGGGAAAAGTGAATAATAGGGAAATATGGAACACTGAAAGCAGAAAGTGCTACGAGATGGAGATGGCAGAACAAAATCAAGAGGTAAAAAGGATTATTCATCGCTTATATTACCTTCAGGTGATACGGGCCAAGTACAGAGAACTGCAGACAGCGTCCTGCAAATCAGACTGTATTTGCAAGTCCTCAGTATACAGGTTTCTTAATAAGAGTGGCATATGAAGTTTTATACCATCACCAATAATTTTGAAATTCTAACAGAATTGATCCACTAAATGAGATTCCCTACTTCCCTGAAGATGCCAGTAACCTGCATAAAAACTCGTAGCATACTAATCTGTTTGTCAACACTGGCACTCTATTTCTAAAGTTTTTTACTAAAACTAATAATGTTCCACTAGATCATATGAACTAACCACAGCTGAACAAAAAGGACCAATTGTTTAACACATACTTGTGATTTGATCCAGATAACAACACTGGTCATGCCAGGGGTAGAGATTATGTTGCAGCGATAGTCATTTTTGCATAATTGACCTCTTTGGCCCTTATAAACAGACAATGGTAGATGAATGACTACTGTAACCTCAACTAATATGAAAGAACACATTCTTTTTAAATCTTAATATAAGGGAAGATAGCATTACATAATTTTTATACATCAAAATTCATACATGATCAATCAACCCGCCTCTGGATGTCACTTTTCTTTGAGCATCAAAAATGGTTTAGGGGAGGAAAAAGGAGGGGAAAAAAAGAATAATTAAAAAACCCACCTGTTCTCTACAGACTTAAGATGTAGAACATTCAAAACTCTTAGATTAAAAAGTATTTTTTTACATTCTCCCTTTTAGCTTCACTTCCTCAAACGTTCTGTTTAATAGGTGGATTTCTGAAAAGAGCTCTGCAAATTCCTTGCATAAAGCCAACCAAACAACTGTACTGTGAAAGCATTCCTCAGGTATTTCACAGCCATTATCTGAAAGAGATGGCACAGAAAAGAGGAAGTGGATTTTCCATTATTCCAATGCATTTACTATGGTCTGATGGACTGCTGTGATAAGGAAAGGAGGCACAAACCATTTTGGATTTTACATTCCATTTAATTGCATATATGGCGTAGTATTTTGAGGCTTTCTGTGCAAGCTGTCAGCTGCCATCGGCACAATAAAGCTGCTTGTATCCGTTGCACCACCATAACCAATTTTTCTTGGAAGGATGTGTCTTTGCGTCCGGGAATCGGAATAGAATTTTTGGTTGAAGATTGCTAGGGCTTGAATCCACTAGACATTATAATTAAAGCCTTTTTTTCTAATCTGCCAGAATGGAATGGCTTAAAGCGGGCAGGAATTTTCCCATATACTTTCTCTTGTTAATACAGAGATGAATATACTGCATCAGAGCAGAATGAATTTTACAGTATTTCAGGATTGCCTGCCGCTGTAGTTATGCTTTGTTTTACTCTCCAGGAAGCAAAGCAATACAGAATCTCCTGTTTTACCAGTGAGGGATCTGGCAGCCATCTGCACAGTGCTGGAACAGAGTATGACTCATACATGAGAGAGATACATTATTCATGAGATGTTCCAGGGTTGCTTCCATTCTCTTGTGTAAGGGGTGAAAAGCTGTGTCAGCAAGGGGGACTGCTCAGTAAATTGACGTCTGTGTGAAGGGGCATCTTAGCAGAGATGTGGGTCCTCAGATGCGGATCCTAACGACGCCAGGGGACTCGGAAATCCAACAGCACCCAACGCTCAGCTCCGTGGAATAGCACGTCGCTTAAAGAATTGTCATCTTTTGCTGCAAGGTATTCCTAGAGCGCTCCTTATCATCTGTATGTTTGAGGCATAAGTATCCTGGGAGCCTCAATGGTATTTTATGGTGTTTGTGGAGTCAAGAACATTCATCACTGATACTGCAGATCGCTGAAAATTTAAAACGAAATGTAAGAGGCGGGCAGAGGTGAGAATCATGCTGTCTGTTTCTAGTCACTTTTTTAGGTCTCTCAACAGGATAAAATGCAAAAGAGAATGACTATGTTCCAAAAATGAGAGTTATTCATACATGGTAAATATGTAGTGAATTCAAAAAGCCACAGAAGGAAGTTTTGGAAAGCCTCCTTGCCTCTTCACTTGGGGAATGAGAGAGGTGGGGATAGAGAATATTGTCACTAAGATAACTGCCATATCTTCTAGAAGTAGCTTTAGGTTTTGTAGACACTTGTCTCTCCATAATGATACCAGCTACCCACCATGCTTTCCAGGACTGCAGCAGAGGTGAAGTAGCAGTAATTATTTTGTTGCTGTCAGCCCATACTCTCATAATTCCTTGTGGAAACTGGCATTTCATGTTGCAACTACTGAGAACATAATTTTCTAACTATCATCAGCTCACAAATCTTCTTCATTAGAAGAACCTTTCCCAAAGTTCCACCATGGCAGTAATGTAAAATATCCCTGGGTGACCGATTTTGTCAAGTCTAATCATCTTGGATAAGACAGCTGAGATTTCAATTTGCTTATATCTGGACTACAGTTTGCTCAGGCGTGAGCTTTCAGCGCTAGGGAAGGCTGTGTCTAAGGGCATTGTGTTGACTGCAAAGGCTTCACGATTAAATCACCTTTTTCAGGACAATTTTCAACTTTGCCAGGGAGACTCCCTCATCAGTGATCCATATAATTACTTTTCCATGTAGACTGAACTTGAGAACTGTTCACTAATGCTCTAAATATATGGATGTCAGTGTCTAAATATCCACAATCATAACTACTGCCGGATACAAAATTTTCCAATGGGTTTTGTTTGGATATAGTGGTATAAAATATGCAGGAATATAAAGACATTAGAAAACAGAAGACTCCTCTACGATGGAGAAGAAATATTGGTGGTAGTTGCTACAGTGTGTGATTGGGGGACTTACTGGGGACTTAAAAGTTGATGACACCCACACACACCCCCAAATGAGAGCTCTGATCACTGCAGTATTGGCTGCTCTTGCTTCAGTGTTTTCCAATGAAAGGAAAATTTTGTCGCAAGCATAATCTATAGAAAGTAAAATACTAAAATAATTCCAGGAGAAAAATGTATAGATACAATAAAATGAACAACAAAAAATCTAAACCCTCAAAGTCAGGTTTTTTTCTCCCTGGACAGATCATTTCAAAAATGTCACAGGCTGCCTTTGCTGAGCCCTGGAGACAGAATGGTCAATCTGAGAGGCCAAAGTGGCAGGATAACAACACTCTAAGTCTTTCATTTTAGCTCACTGCTTCTGAAAAACCAAACACATTTTTATGCAGATATGAAATAACATAAAAATGTTAAAAGCTTTATGAGAGATATGTCTTTTTTTATGTATGTTTTTTTCTTACTTAGCATCTCAGTAAAAGAAAGAGCAACCACATGAAACACCGGTAGACTTTTCAGTACTGCTAATACACCCAATGATTATATTTGTCCATTTTTATCACCCAAATAACTCATTCGCCTCTGTGGCCAGTATTTATTTTTATCTGTACCTAAATAAGATTTTAATTTGAGAAATAAAAGCCTCTACCTTGGCTTGTTCATGCTGTGCAAGATTATCAACTGGTAATCAATTTTTTCATATGTGATAGAGACCTCACACCATATATTAGTCGATGCTCAGTCTGAGATCATTTACATATTTAATGTGGTATCCCGATTAAACGATGGTGCTTCTAACACTTCAAATATTCTTAATATTCCACAGTTCACAGGTATTGAAACAAAGCACACAGAACGTGCATACTCTTGAGGGATAAAAGCACATTAGCTCCAGTCACAAAAACAGTAGAGGAAGTAGTGTATCACTGTACCCAAGCTGATAAACCATACCTCCCAAGGCTTCAAGTTCTCTATACAAGCTCAGGGATATCAACATTACATGCTAAAAATAGCCAAAGCAACCTGCCTAAAGGCACCTGTAACCTTCTGTACCCAAAGACCCCAACTGTACTCAAATCTGCTGAGTTCAAGCCTCACAATTAAAATAGGACAATTCTTCTGCATGAATTCTGTTCTTTGCACACATGAACTAATCAGTATGGGAATCCGACACAACCCTTATTTCTTTGGCAATACGAAACTTTGGTGACACAGGCTGAAGCTTCAGAAGCTTCAAGCAGAACCGTTATTTAAGCTTATTGGCTTGGTCCTCTAGCGTTTATGTGTGCAAAGTAGCAATACAATGCCATCAAGTGCAGTTCTAATATGCCTTGCAGTTATGGCCCCAAGCTCTAATTACATTGTTATTGTTATTTTTTATGATGAGAATTTAACTTTTTTTTTTTTTACTCAAGGAAATAGGAAACCACACAGAAAAGTATGGTTGCAAATTTTAATTGTTGAGCCTTAATCACAAAACATAGTGACAAAGGGAATTAGGCAAATACAGTGTAACAGAAAAAAATTACTCATATCTATGCAGTTTGCCATAACGATATCTGGGACTGTCAAAACTAGCAGTTGAGACTCTACAGGATGAAGCTATGAAAAATACATACATTCTGAACTCGAGCTAAGTTTAACAAATTTTCTGCACTTCTAATTCTCAATACCAAAGTCTTTGCAGCAGGTTGTAAGACAAAATAAACCCCCCCAAACTAGGTTAGAACTTCAGCTGACGGAAGTCCCCACTCCACTGACTTCAAAGGATAATATAAAGCAAATAAAGATTCAGTCCCAACTATTAAACATGGGGTTTACCAGTTAACGTTGGCCTAAATTTGAGATTCGAGATGGCAAGTAACTGAGAGACTATGGTATTCCTAGAACAAACACATTTATACAAGAAATGGTACCCTTTGCCAGGGTTTTAATTCATTCGATAATGCTTTTTAAAAGCATTTTCATTTTTCTGTTTTTAATGTGGTGAGCTGCTTTCTGTGAACACAAAACCCTGAAATTAATTGTAGTTACAGAAATGTAAGTCTGCATCCACTATTTTTATGCAGCATGTCACTCCATATTTTTTCCCTGTTACATACTGAACTGTACCAAAATTAATTTTAGGGCTATGCACGTATTTTAACAACATTTTAAAACCTTAACAGCTGACAACAATAATTTAATTTCATTTTTGACATCTAAAAAAGCTAGAGAAAATTTAATTCAAAGTCCATTTCCTGCAAGATGTATAATTTACTTTTTTCACAAGGATGTTTTTTAGGAGCAATCTCCCTGGTAATGTTGAGAATTTACTGTTTCCAGAGAATTCTCTGTAATTCAGCACAGATTACAAACTTCAAGGGGGAAAAAAAAAACCCAAAACAACAACAACCCACAACTAAAAAAACCCAACAAAAAAACCCAAACCCCACAATAAAGACGAGGAGGAAACAATAAAAATGGAGCCAAAAAGGTATCAAGTCAAGCATTACAGAAATGACTATAGGTCCTACGAGAGATATGTTCTCCAGATGGCTTAGTACTGAAGGCAATACACTACTATTCAGATGTATTTTATGCTTCTTCAAGAGAAGAAATCCAGTGTTTCCCCTCATTTCTGCATTGCCTGTTTCCCAAGAGTATTGCTCCACAAGTAGTGCTCTCAACTTAGGAGACACATATAATTGGTCCTCCCTCTCTCACGCTTGCTTGCCGCCTTCTTCCATACAGCACATTACCTTCATAACTTCCAATCATTTACTGACTCATCAAACATGTTGTCAAGCCTCATAAGTCTCACTAGAAGTAAACTATTTCCTTAGTACTCATTCAACCTTTATTGCATGAACTGCTTTTTTCTTTTCTTTAATGACCTGAATTTGGAGAGACAGATATTCTTGCTATTGCAGTATACTTTATTTCTCTAATATATTTGATCAGTAAGGGGTGATTAATTGATGGAACAGTTCTACATAAAACTGCTATGAGTTTGCAAACAAGTGTTAGTATTATAACCACAAAAGCCAGGACAAAAATGCCTTAATGAATTTTTATGGTTAATTGTCTCACAAAAGGTCTGGATATTTTTTGTTTTTAATTTTATACTGTAAAAGAAAAAAAAAAATGTATGATTTATGCATCCAAATATTCTTTACTACTAAAGTCATAAAAAGGTATGTCATTTTTATTAGTAGTTTGACCTCTTTCAAAGATTAGCAAATATTGATTTTCTTTAATGAAATTTCTCGTTATCATCTTATAGTATGTTAATAGAAGAAATATTTATTACTTTCTTGTTCTATAAATGAAAAACAAACATAGTTAAAAGGGACAACATGGGAGGTCAGAGATGAGACAACATTACTTGCAGGTGAAGCCTGAGTTGTGAATCTTTATCTGAGCTGCTGCTATCTAGAGTTTATCCTGTGTATCTTGAATACTTTAGTCTTCCTTACTGTATTTTCCATACATATACTCATTACAACTATGTCACTGGGAAAAAGCCACTGATGCTGAAGTCTTCTGTCTCTAGCAGACAGTGCAATCTATTATATACAACCTTCCCTAATGCTTAAAGTTTACTCATGAGACAAACCACGGCCTTGATGTAAGCTGGTACACAACCTTAAAATGAAATCTATTTTCAGCTGCTTATATGAGGGATGAATTGAAATCCAGGTGTACTAAAGTGCAGCTAAAGAAAGTTTGCTGGGCAAAATGATCAAATGATTTCTTTTTATTCTTTCCTAGATAACTTTCCTGATACACACTTTCTAACCTAACTCGGTCTGTTTGGGTTTTTTTTTTTTACTCTTGGCTCTTAGGAACAGAGTATAATAATAAAAACATATATTACTAAGCTGGATTTGGATCTACTTGGAGCTTTTATTTCATCCTCTGCATTTCTTTTGCTTCTTCATTGTGCAAATTCAAGAGTAAGCCAAATGCTTGAAGTTTCAAAAATGTTAGTCATATAATTATATATCAGAGCATGACAGAAATCACACAAGGATCAGAAGAAAACCTCAAAAGAACTCATCTGAAGGAACACGGTTTCCAAACTTGGCAGTATTTTACATTACAAGACAGTACATTAATAACATGTCATGGGTGAAATGCAGGTGAAGAATTTAGATTGGAGGGTTAATAACATTATTTCCACGTCGTATTAGGCCAACTTCGGCTGTGCTTGTACAGCCACAAGAGGTCAAGTATTTTAGTTTTTACAAATAACAAAACACACCCCAAACACTGCTCCTTCTTCCTCTACATGGGAAATCCATAAATGAAAGGATGAAGCATTTCTTATGGCTAACCGGGATATTGTGAAAATACAAAATTGTATCAAATATTTCACCTTCTCTTTTCTCATAGCCAATATACTAACTTCAGAATAAAGGCCTTTGCATCTAAAGACGTATCTCCTTAGACTACAGGTGATTAGGAACAACAGAATCTGCCCTGTGCTTCATCTTTCAAACAACCCAGAAAAGGTCTAAAAACATTTTGCAATGTGATTATTGCAAAACAGGCCACAAAGGGGCACCTTCCAGATACAGAAACTGATCTCACTACAACGTGGGGGTGCCCTTCCTTTCCAGTATGATGATACTTTTGCTGAGGAGGACGAGGCTTTGAAGACCTGGACTTACTTATGAGTTCCTCGTGTGGTCTCAGTGCTCTTCAGGGGCCAAGTCCTTCCGATCCTGTGGGTGAGCAACAGCACGGGAGACCAAACACCTTACACCTCCTGTCTAAGCTCTGCCACACAACCATCACCTGAAAACTCATTTTTCTGTGCTGCAGCCCTCCCATCTGGAGAATAGTAATAAGGCTAACTAATTTACTATATAAAAGGCCACATTACCAAATGTTTACTTCAAAATCTCAAAAGCAAATAGAACTAATCTCATAGCTAACTTCTGTATTACTGCTTTTAGCCTAGTGATTAAAGCCTGCGGGGTTAGAATGGGAATTGTTCTAGCTCACTTCTCTAGAGACAACAGTGAGCTCTAGCCATGCTCTTACTAATTTCCAGATATTTAGACTGCACTTCAAAAAAAAAAAAAAAAAAAGAATGTAATAAGCGCCTGGGCTTCAATGGACCACAGTCAAATTTCAAGCTCTATGAATCTCAGCACAATTTCAACCTACTTTAATTCAAAATGATTTTATTAGGTCAGTGGAATTCCAGTCATTTACATCAACTATAAAACGCTGAGGGACAAAACTGGGAAAGAGCTGCAAGGACCTTCAGTAAGTACACAGGCACAGCAAGCCACACATTACACAGCCTCACTGCCTTTTGCAAGAAGTTAAATCATTTTCAGTCATTTTAACATACTTACCAGGTCTCCACTAAGCAACTGTAGTAAAATAATGTGAAGGATCACATTAGAAATTGTTGGATAAAAAAGTAAATTGAAAGAGTCCTGTTCCATTAGCTCTATTCTAACATGGCGCGTTGAAGATGAACACAACATGAAATGCTAGATATAAAAAGTGGGGCATATGTAAAATAGTTCCTCAAAAATAAGCAAGCTATGCTGTTTTGCTGGAAGTACTCCAGCAGTCACGGTGAGTTTTCCTGTTATCTGATGCCATAGCAACAATAATCCGTTTTAAAAATTGTAGTAAAAAGGTAATATATTATCATGACAGCTGCATTAAATGACTGCCTCTCCTGTGTTATGCTCTTGACTTTACACAACAATGTTAAGATGTTTTTTAACCAAGTTTTCAAGATGAAAATAACATGGTGTCAAAATATTTTTTCTAACCAATCAGCACTATTGAAAAACATCAATGAGCTTTGCGTTTCCATGACAACTAGCCTCAAATGTTACAAAACTGCACCAAATTTACGTACAAAGAAGGGTTCTTACAATAAAATCGGTTCATGTAACATACTATACCATACAAACTTACATACGTAATGTATGCTCGCAACAAAAACTGTATTGGTGATGTTTAAGTTTTCTAGATTTACATTTCTTGCAGAAACTTTTCGTATTTGGTAGGGACATAATTTATTTTGTTTCTTCTCTGTTTTAACAAAATGTAGATTTAGCTATGAATCGTTGATTACAAAGTAGCTGCAAAACCTATAAACACAAGAATTTGAAACCATTACTTATTTCCATGAAACAGAGCAGGGGCAATTTTGGCCTGGATGGACAGCTATACAAGTAAATTAAAAAAATCATTCTACAGTTTCCCTGTGTTTTTCCCCTGGGTATTTGCACCACCATCAACAGCTGAGAAACTCAACTTCGTTGCTGCTTCTGAAGACAGCTCATCTTGGGATTCCAACGATTTGTGGTTAAGAAAAATAAGCCCCTCAATATACTGGCAGAGATGCCTTATCAAACATGGTCTGCTATGGGATTAACGATTTATTATCAAATCCAAAATCACTCAGATTAGTGGCATAGTGTGATTAGTGGAATAAACATGAGAGTATTACAAACCAAAACCTAAATTTCATTTATAGTGGATTTGCAAATAACCAATTACAATTTACAATCCATTTACAATGGATTACTGTGTGCTTTAAGAGGGGTTTTTTATTAACAGTTGGATGGGAAAAAAAAAAATTGGATTTCCAGTACTATTCTACCTACCCTGTTAGTAAGAAACTCTTAAACCACACAGTAAAATAATAATGACAGTGCTTAAATTAGGTGTCCTTTGACAATTAAATTGAACTTATAATAAAGTAGTACTATCCTTTTTCAGTAACACTGCTATATGCGTGTTCAGGGACTGTGAGAACTACAAACGGAATCAGAAAAAGGGGGGTTATAACCTGCATGAAGTGAAGTGGAAAGTCGAGGATTTAGAATAATGATTAACTTTTATATGGTTATAGAATATTCTTCTAACTCACCTTTCCGCAGATGTGACTTTCTTTTGATTAAAAAAAAGAATTTTGATGTCACTAACAAATGGGTTCAAAGTCGGTCAGAATCTCAGTTTTAATTGGTTGACATAACCCAAGCTGGTACTTTATTATAATACGGACATCAAATCAAAAATAAAAGAGATGTCAAAGAGTTGCTACATATTGATTCTTTATTAATAGACTTCATTACATCTGTCATTCTTGTGACCTCCACTATAAACGTTAAAGAATAGTATTTCTCATGACTAAAATAGAGTGAGAAAACTCTGAATTTGTGAGCTTTATCCAGAAGTTCATTTCATGACTGGTATTGCTTTGAGTACAATAATCAATCTTTCAGAAAGTGCCTTTAGAAAGCGACGGTTACAGTCTACTCTGGCTAGGATACTCTGGGAAAGATTGCTGAAAACCCTACCCACATTGCAAAGCAACAGCTCAGAATGATTTCTATGCAAATCATTAAATGAAAAAAGATTGCCAAATCCTCACATTTTCAAGTGATTTGTTTGCCTAGTTGGCAAGTTCCGGTGAAAGACAATTCTACGGCAAAGAACAGAATTCAATGAAGCACACTGTGATCAATCTAAATGAAGTATGAAACATAAAATGTTCTTCCACATTGATTTCACTACATCTCACAATAATCATTTCAGCCTCCTTGATTGACTCTTAAAATTATAGCACACATTTTTCAGAGTGACATTCTATACCATCAACCATGTTCTGGCACAAAGTACCTGTTATTAAGTATCCTTTAGAAAGTGACATTAAACCCCCATAAAAAAGACCAGGTAAGACATATTTAGGTTCTGTATGAATGACAGAAAATAGCAACAAGCAAACAAACCCCCACACAGAATGAGGAATTCTGAGGAAATGACATTGGTTTATATGGATAAAAAGAACCTGCTGTTGTACTTTGGGTTGACGTTAACTCGACTACTGAATCAGCCTCTCTGTCAGATGTGCACCAAGGCCCTGGTACTCCCTCTTGGCAATATGCTTATAACCTTCTTCAGAAATAGCGTTAATTTCTTCCTGTTTAACACTTATGGTTCACAAACAGTTCATTAATTACCAAGTACTTAACTACCAAATCAGTCACTGTGAGTTAGCTAACTATAACCATACTCCACAGATGGAAGAAACAGGTAAAGAAACCTAAGCACGCTTTTTCACACAATGGCAGCATCAGAGAATGGCGAACTTAGCTTCGATACTCCCAAAACTGAAAGAATTGTAGTGAAATTGTAGTGAAAACAATTTGAAAGTTTGGCCGTATTTCCTAACTGTTTTAAGTGCTTTGGATGCCAAAACCAAATGAGCGTGGCTTTTCTTTGTTTAGATGCAAAAGCAACCTCATTCACTCCTACACACAAGAAATCAGCCAAGTCAAGTGTCAACAGCAATCTTTTAGTAAGAGTTCCTGAGTCACTCACACAATAAGAGACAGTTTCCATTTTGAGGTTTGAAAGGATAGCCAATAACTTCTGAAAAAGCTTTTTGAGAAAGCAAAATTGTTTGGGATTTAAAAAAAACAAGACAAAAAAAAACCCCAAAATCCCTGATACCGCAGCAAGCTTTTAATCCTAAAAGTCCATCTCAATTACAAAAAGCAAGACCCTGCAAAATAAATATTCAACCACTGAAAATAATGCAAAAGTAACAAACATTTCTGCTGGTCAGCTCACCTTTCTCATTGCCTTGCTACCGCATGTGTTGATCCCATTAAAGAGGGCTGTACTGTAAGTACACAAGCACCGAGTCAGACTTACAGATTCCTCTGTTCTGACCTCACCAGTGGCAAACTGTGGATACATATCATTATTTAGCGCTGTGGCTGGAGAACAAGGTGAGTATGCAATGGTATTTCTATAAAACAAGTCTCCAGGGAATTGCAGGACAAAGAGTTTTTGAGCCAGAAGATATGTTAGCTCCGAATAGATTTTTATGTGTTTGTGTACACCAGTTTTTGACCCATGTAAACCTTCACCATGTTCTTGTGGCAGAGTTCCCCCATTTGAGCATACTCTTCTCTTTCCCCAGAACCTGGCACCTGCTAATGTCAGTTGCCATATCCTACTTCTTGTCTGAAAAGAGACAACGAACATCATTCCCAAGAGGTCTTCTCTATGTGAAGCATGACTTAGATACCTCTACTTGTGTGTCTCAGCCATCCTTCTCCTGGTTGCAGCATCCTGGTGTGTATCATTAGTCCTTGTATGGAAGCCCTTCCACACACTTGCACATCCAAATTCAGCTTTCTCTGCCATTTTCATTCTCCTGTGTTCTTTTTTAAAGGGCAAGAAACAGACATACATGAAGTATTCAAAATGCAAGCACACCACAGATTTACAGAAGAGCTTAATAATGCACTTTTCCTTCTTTTATTCCTTTTCTGATAAATCCTAACATCTGAGATTCTTTGGGGGCATTTTTTGAGAATTGAGCTAAAGTTTTCCCAACATGCTTTAATCAGTTAATTCATTTTACTGGGTTAATGATTTCAACAACAAAAATCTCATCCTCCTGAACCTCCTATGGCAACATGGCACCTATTCTCTGCCTGCCTGCCAAGAACAAATGTGTTGTTGGGTTTATTAATGTTACCTGAAGCAATCTGTTGGCCTCACTGCCTCCAGCGAGTGGGCATGCCAAATTCACAAGAGAAATAATTGTTCTAATGTCTTTGTTCTGTTTGGATCTTCATTTCAGTAACTGCCCCCTCAAAAAATGAGAAACAAATTTAACTCACTATCTGATCACTAGCTGAGTATCAGCAAAAAAAATTATTATATATACACATACATATATAAAAAAATTCCTACTGTTCTTTCTCAATCTTTTCAGTAAGATAGTCTATACCTTCACCAATACATAAGCAAACAACAAACTTTATTAAACTTCTTTAATATGCGGGCCATTTAACTTTCTTCTACATTCCTCGAATGACTTAGCCCCACCTGCACCCTTGCCAAGCCACTATGACAAATTAAAGAGGGAGAGACACATTTTCTAGGAGACAGTTTAATATATTCTCATCTTTACCCTGTGCAAGACTTTTGCCACCTTCTCACAATTACTGTTGGGGATAAGACAGGAGCAGATGGAAGGGATGGGGTTTTTGTTCTCTACAAAAGGCACTGCAAACTTTTTCCATCACTTTGGCCAGACAGTCTGTCTCTACTCGCTGGTATTTAGGATTACATTTCAAATCTGATAATTAATTGCCAGAATTACAATCACACTGACATAAAAGGTAAAGCTGGATGCTCCCTTAAAAATTATATACAGGATCACATTCAGTGCTGTCTGCTGTCCAGATTTTTGCAAAGGGCTTGGGAGGACTACCCACTCCAGCGGCTGCCCGATGCCACCACCTCAGAGCTGTCTCATGAAACTTTTGGAGCACAGACAGAATTCTGCAGAGACATGGAAGCACACACAGAATAGGCTGAAATGAGCTTAGTGCAGAAACAAATGTTTGGCAGTTCAAGACAATGATTGCTTAGCTTTTTGTGCAAATTAAGCACTTCCCAGGGTTGATTAAGGCTGTGTTTGTAGAGAATTCATAAAGACACTCATGAATAAAAATCACTTGCTGGACTTTGGTCTCGGGTAATCACTGGGTCTCTGGAGAGGCAACTGCAGTAGAAGCATGAAATCTTCTGGAATATCATATATTAAGCAACTTCAACATTTTAAAACTCCAAATATTCTTAATCCCGTGTGTAGAATCAGACCGACACTGAAGTCAATCTTCTTCTGCCTTTCTCAGGCCTTTAAATACGGCCAGGCAATTGAGAGAAAACAGTTTCAATTAGAGCAATTTTTATAGGCAAGTTATAAATCTCCGAAAGTAGGAGTTTATAATAGCAAGACTGACATAACTGCAATACAGCTTCACTATGATAAATCAGTCGCTTGTCCTGTAAGTCACATGTTCTATAAATCAGAAATTTGGAATGTAAATCTCCACGCTTGTTCGTAAATCAGCAATACTGATCAACACTAGGAATAATATTTTGGTGGTAAATCACATTTGGCAAAGATATTCCCCTGTGTTAGTTCACTTAAAAATTGTTTAAAGTTGTATTTTGGGGATTCTCCCTGTAAGTCTCATGAACGTGCCTGGTGTAGCTGGTGTTAGTGCAGACCCAAGAACGCAGCCGCTTCCCCGCAGCGTGAGACAACTCTGGCTGTTCAGCAAAACTCTTTGTTAGTCCACGGGGATGCTTTGTAAAGATGTTTCTGTTACTAATATTAGTGTCACAATAGCAGTTAGTACCCAAACAGACATCTGAAACTTGATTAACACCCCAGGTTCCTGCACACTCTGCATGCCTACTTCAAAATCCAGTGTTCTTGCTAAATACATGAAGCCCATGCAACCATATTTCTACCACACTTAGTGTCTGAGCAGGAACAGGAGGTAAATACACAGGCTCAGTAATACCTCTGCTGGTCTCAAAAAATAATTTCCACCTGAAAGGTAGACAGGTATGACAACAGGCATGGATGTATAGGGAAGTGCTTGTAATAGGGTAATACAATGAGGCTGAAAAACAGGAATATGCTGTTACTGGTTTTGGCTTATTAGTTACTATTCAACTGAATGCTACAGCTCTTGTAACCCCATCTTTTCATTAATGACTACAATTTTCAAGTACATATCAAAAGTTTTGCCTTAAAAGGAAGAAAACAGCATGAATACAAAAAGAATTCTGGTTTATTTTCTGGTTTGCCGGTGCAAATTTGCCAATGGTTTTCTTTAAAACAAACAAACAGAAAAACCCCTGTGAAATTCAATTTCCAACTTGTGAAACCTTTTCTACTACAGTGAGAATGGCACTTTCTAGATAACACTTCTTCCTAGCGCACATTTAATGTGACGTATATTTCTAAGTGAAAGCTGTTTATCTCTTCAGTGCAATCAGTAAACACACACATGCACATGTTCATTTAGAGGATTTTAATAATGCTCTGTGTTTATTGAACTCAGGAAGGGTCATCAGGGTTCAAGCTTAACTTTTCTTCCCTTCAGCCTTTGATACACATGGAAAATGAGGGAAAAGCTACTTGTTCTCTGCTACTGAATTTTAAAGAAATTATTGCTGAAAAATACCATGCTGCATCAGTAAATAACAACGCAGAAGGAAATGTGTTTCTTTCCTTAGTTGAATCATTTATTGCCTCTAATATAAACCAGTGCGATCACTGAGAGTTAGACTAACCTTGCTTGCCTTCCTAAACTACACCTAATTCTATAGTTTCTATGGATGTGAGATGGAGATTTCTCCTGTGGAAATACATAACCTCCAAAAGGCCTACCGGATACCACTACAGGTATCAGGAAATAATGTGAAACGTAAAATGAGAAAAGAAATTAATTCCATTAAAAACACACCTCCAGATCTCCCTGGAACTTCATACATGCAGAGGGGGATTCCAGGAATGACAAAACGTTTGCCCTTGAAGAGCGTACTCCAAACACGCCTGCCACTGCCTTTCCCAGGGTACTACAGATGTAACTAAATGAGCAAATAAAGGGCAGGGGGGATTCTGTGGAGACATTAATCTTAATAACATGGTCTTGTGTGCAGTCAACCAACAACTGGGAAGGCCTGACATATTCCTTTTGTTCCAGTATCTTCTTCAGAGGCCTCCTGTACAAGCACGTATTGGACATAATATTTCACAGCAGTTATCAGAAATGAGGAATTTAGACAGTACGTTGCAGCTCCCTCCCCAAATCAGTGTAGGTTCACGCTCTGGAGGCTGGAGAATACTTCTGTGGGATTATGGACTATGAATTACAAAACTGGCTTATCCAGAAAATTAATACACAAAATAGATAAAGATAAATTAACTAGAATATCACGTAGAATCCTTGTGTAATTACAAGTTCAGATAGCAAGACCGATATGAAGTCCCTAGTTAAACAGTATTTTCACATTTGATTTTTGAGCAGTGAACTAGCCTAGTATGTTCTGTTAAGAAAAATCCTTTACTTTTTTTTCTCTAACAACTTTCAGAGATTTCACTGAGGTTCTAGTATTTGTGATGTGTTTGTAAGAACATTCTTACATAATGCAGATCACCTACATTTGATTCCACCATCTGAAAAACTGAAAAAAGGGAGTTATGATGGGAAATATTAAGCAAATTTAGTGTAAAGCTTGCCATGCTATAATGAAGTAATTATGGAGTATCTATAGTTTGTCTTCACAATAAGCAATTTCAACACAAAGCTTGTGATCTAACAGGTGCTGCTGCCTATTAACTGCTGAGAAACATTTTCTCTGATTTTGCTGGAACTTCTTCCTGGGGCACATGTTTTATGGGACATATAGATGGAGAGATGTGAAGAGGAACAAGCCTTGCAGCAAACAAATGTTTACATAGCTCAGGTTCATAGAAAATTTTATGATATGTTAGCAGTTGTGTTTGCGTCTTTGAATCATTTCAAAATATTTTGAAATGGTATTAAAATCTCTGCCAAGCAATTCATTTTAAAGATTTACACAGTCTGACAAACTGTAAAAAAGTATTCCGAAGAATAACCTTTGATTCCAACGGGAATTTGTAACTGTGCAAAGGAAATTGAAAGTATTTGATAGTTATTTGTAAAGAATTATGTCCAGACTTGTAAAGGATTTTAATAGCATGACATAATGTAGATAAAATATTTCTGCCATATAGGTATTTTCAAAGAATCTCTCGAGGATTCTTAACCAATCTCTAGTAATTGAAAATATTATAAAACTGTTTCTGAAGTACAACTGAAAACGGTTAAACACATGTAACTGTGAACAGGTAAGGTAGTTCCTTTTACAAGCTTGTTTCTCTAACAAAGGTTAGATTGCTCCAGTGCATGCTACTTTTTGATACTCCAGAGGTGACTTTTTTGAACATAGCACCTAAACAAACCAAAGTTTTCAAGTATATGAAAGACAGGATAAAGAAGATAACGAAGGAGAGGTAAGCTCATTGTCACCAAAATTGTTAACCTGAGCGCCTCTTCTTTCTTGCACAGGTGATTATTTTTGCTGAGTTGTTCCTCCAGTGGATTAAATAAATTAAATACAATTTATAGGGGAAAGCAAAATAAAACATGGAGAGACTACCGTTTTCTGGAAATCGGATATTCACTTTCCCCCCCCATCTCACTCCGTGGCTTTATTGTGCAGGATACATTAGGCTTTTGAAATATAATCCGCATAGATAAGCATTGGTGAGATCCACTCTGGAAGTTCAATATTAAATTATAAATAAAACTCTAAGGCAGATGCAACTCACCTCCTTCTCTGAATGTAAAGTGGGATAGGTAAACATTGGTAAATGTTATGTATCTCAAAACACACAAAGTTTGATAAAATTAAAGCTCTGTTTCACATTCTTTGGCTCTACTTCCAAGGAAATGTTCCTATTCTAACTAGCTGTATATTTATTTTAATATACAACACTGCAAAATATCATCTTACTTCTGTTACTTGCCTGAAGGAAATTCATTTCAAATATGAAACTTTTACACATTATTTACTGTTCAAGTATTGCAGCTTTTATTAAATGGGGCCAGAGTGGATGCCGAGGGATTTAAAGAGGGAATTAATAACAACCATTGCTAATTTAGGCTTATGCACTACTTTATTGCAAAAGCAAGGATGAAGATAGGAAACCAGGGATAATCCAATTGATTCTAAACATTTTGAACCTATTGACTGTATTTGAACAAAGCATGTTTTAAAAGAAGGCTACATAGCTAAAATAAGATACATAATCCATCAGAGATAGCATATAAAATTAATCTTTTCCTTTTTATTTTGTGTAAACAAGTGATAACAGTATGTAGATATATCTTCCTCACCTTCCTATGTTCTACAGTGATTTCAGTGAGATCTCCAACATATTAAAATAAACGAAAAACAACTGTAATTCACAGAAACTCAAAAAAAATATTTCAGTTGACAATTCTTTTAAAGTAAGAACACTAGAACAAAAGCAGGACCACTGGATAACTCAGATTGGAAGAAACATCAGGAAATCGTCTAGTCCAACCTCCTGCTCAAAGCAGGGCCAACTCATGGTCAGATCAAGTTGCTCAGAGCTTTATCTAGTCTGGTTTTGAAACCTCAAAGAAAGGAGATGGCACAACTTCTCTTGGGCAACCTCTTCCAATGCTTGATTGTCCCCATCATAAGCAAGTTTTTCCTTAAATCCAGTCAGAGATACAAGGACTGTAACAAAGATAGAAGGACTATATATTTCCAAAATAAGGTATACCTCATTTATACAACCAGTGAGGGTGAAAAATGAGTCTCTGGTTTAATTTCACAATTTAATGAACTAGTCCATTGTTATAATACCTCTGTAGAGAAAACAGAAAAGGTAAAGAGAAACCCTAAGTTATTGGAAATCCATATCATTAAGGTCTCTCTTTTTCAGTAGACAGGGTAGATACAGTCTTTTTAATTCAACATGTACATTCTGAATTCAATCCAAACTCTATTGATGTTATACAACAACCATTTTGACTTAACTTTTCCTTTCCCTAGTTACCAGTAATTTGTTAAGTGAAAAAACAGAACATTTCATTCAAAACCAAGAGAGGGCAACAGATTCATCTAAGTATCTCAAAAGGAATATGTGACCCTACTGACGTCTGCAGGAAAAAAGAAACATTTGGTCTATATGAGTTTCAACAGTGCTCCTTACCATAGAGATGATGCAGCAATAAAATCTCTATATGTAAATAAACATAAGAATGTTATGTAAAATAGATTTAACAGACTTTGACCATTTATGTTTCATACCTGATTGTTGCCTTTGTTCTCCAGTCTTTCTGTAAAATCCAAATTTCAGAACAGAAATCCAAAGTAAAAACAGATTAAGAGGAGGCAAGGGAGTCTGTCTAAAGCATTCAAAAGGCATTCAGTCATTTGCAACATACATGGATCTAAAATGTTCTGATTTTATGAAAATATTGCCGTAAAGAGAAAATATTTCTCACGCAGTTGCCACTACAAAAATTCTCCATGACTTCTCCTAATTTAAAAAGTTAATATTTAATTTAAAACATTCAAAGCAATCTGTAATGGATATCTTAAGTGAATAGTAACTGCTAGTTCATTACCACTTCTTTGCACAGTTCACATTATGCAGCTAATCTAACAGGCTGAGTTCTACTGCCATAATTTCTAAGAGAGCACCTTCCACATACATAATTCTGTGTATAAACATGTGTTATATATACACCTTCCAAGCATCTTCCAAAATATGTTAACTAATTACATTTGTAGAATCCAGCACTCAAAAATTAGTATGTGACAGAATTACATTGTTACTGCAAACTTAAAAGTACAAATTATAAAAAAGTCCAATTCCATGATCACACATCATTTTTCCGCACAGGATCCCTACCTCACTATATACGGAGTTACTTAATATTTACTTTTAGCTCACCGCACAATTCATGCTCTCATTTCTAACGAATTGCTTGCTATCTAAAAACTCCACTTAAACACAAGAAACAGTTTCTCTCGCAAGTTTATCTGTAATATTCATCAATGTAGTATCTGAATGGTTTACAAATAAATAGTTACTTCATCTTCAGAGCACTCTTATAGTCCATTTCAGAAATAAGAAACTGAAGCACAAAGGTACTACAGTTACAAAAAATCTCATTTTCTGAGCTGCATTTGTGGTATCTAACTGCACAGTACTGCTGTGCATTCTGTTCAAACCCCCGTTCCCACTGCTTTGCACTGCAGAAGAGCCCACCTCCACGCTAACAGCTGGAGGAGCCTTCCAATGAAGTAGGTCACTGCTGCCTTTAAATACGCCTTCTCTAAAGAGCAAATGAAGACTACTACTGATGGGAATTGGACTCTTCAGACATGCAAAACGTGTTTTATATGTAGCCGTGGACAGCAGCGCTGCTTCAGGTCTCCACTGCCTTGCACCTCCTATCCCTTCCCAAGTTTCTATCCTTGCACCACTTCTTTACCCTTCCATGTTTAAGTCAAACCATTCCCTTCAGCAGAAAGAGTGTAAATTCCTTCCTGTTAGTTCTCTCACTTGAAACTGTTAATAGTCTTTCATGTTTAATGGCTTCAGAAGACAACAGACAGGACAGCAAGCAGGAGTTTTGCAGGACTAGAAGGTGCTTAAAACACAGATTTTTAAATAATTTATTTTTCACTCACCCTTACAGAACATGTGTGTGATGACATGTTCAAAGATGTGCTAGCAAATTTGCATGACTTCTTACAGGAACAGCAAAGGGCATGTCCCTACACTAAAATAAACTTATGATCAAGTTTCAAGGTCATTCGGCAAACCATAACATTTTCTCTCCATGGATGACAGTATCATAGCAGTGTAACACCATAAAATACCTGAAAATGGTGCAGTTTCTAAATTCCCAGAATCATGTATCTATCCTATCAGCCTCAAAAACGTTAAGACTAAAACGCTTAAAAGTGGTGATTCCTAAACTTACTATGAAACCTAAACAGACTACAGCAATTAAATTTTTCCCCTCGTATTCTGTGCAAGGCTTTTCTTATGATGAATAAATAATAAAATTTCTGCAAGAACTTAAAAATAACCCTCTATGGCAGACTCCTTGCCATAAAAAAAATCTTCAGTGTGAATTTTAAAGTCAGCACCAAAGATGGAAACCTATCACAGAGGGTGTTAGGAAATTCACAATAAATGGGAGTTTTATCTCCTTTACAATCAGCTTGTGAATACAGCAGAACGCATATATGAGTCCTATGGCTGTTCTATGGGTAATTTCACACAAAGCTATATAAAAACTATCTGTAATTAATGGCAGATAAGGAAGACAATAAAGATATAATACTGTGCCTTCAATTCTGTATTTCAACAAGGAACTTCAATGACTTCATCAGTCAAACAAAAAGGTAGAAAAGCAAACTTAACCCACCAGAGTGACAAGGTACTGAACTTCAACGGAATCCTAAAACTTTTTTTAATTTTTATTTTCTTAACTATATCAGAATTTAAGTGGCTATGTTTGTTTCTTTCTACTAACAATCTAAACAGATTTTGTAAGCAATTAGCAAAGGTATTATTAACGCTAACTATGTATCTGTTACTTGTTATTTACAGTGCATAGTAAATACATAACATAATGCAAGAATACACATAAGAAATACATATATCCTTGCATTGAATAATTTAAAGATTACCATCATCGTAACTCTATATAGTACTGAAGAGAGCACTGAGTTAACTTTGTGGTAAGAATTCTTTATGGAGCAGATAAATATTTATGTATTGAAAACTAGAACTGTGAGTTTTATAACAAAGCTGTATAAAATGAACTACAGTAGATGACAATGAACTATATTAATTATTAATGCTTCTAATGACCATTAGCTGGAACTATGTTTGAAGCATTAATGAAGGCATAAAAGATACCCCAAGCAATAAGAAAAACAGAAGCCAAGACACCAATGCTTAGGAACAGTGGTGTGAACTGCTCTGAGCTTATTTTGCAAAAGAAAAGCTGCACGGCACTGCAACCTGTCATAGTCTTGGCACGAAATCTGTTATTTGAGGCCTCTGATCTGTAAAATCTCAATTCCTGCACTGGTTCAAGGCATCTCAGTTTTTATTATTTGAAAGTCAGGTTTTAGATGCTCCCATCTTATATAAACCCCACTCTTGGGTAATTTGCCTTTCCCATTCATCTTTCCAACTACCACCCCATTTTTCTTCTCTTTTTATCCCCTGTACTCGTTGAATGAACTATTTACAGTTGCTCTCTGGGAAACAAACTCTCCGACTCCATTCTAGACAGTCTCCAACTCTGCCTCTGCTCCCTGCACTGCACTGACACGGCTTTCAACAAAGTCTCTAATTACATCTCACTGGTTACACTTCAGAATCGATACTTGTTTTATCCTAACTGACCTGTCAGCCACTTCTGACACCCATCAGCCACTTTCTTTTTCATGAGATCTTATCATCATTAACTTCTGTGTTTCTAACCTCCACAGATATTCTTCAAGCATTCCCATACCAGTTTCCTGAGGACAATAAAGAGAACTCTGGATTTTGTCCCCGCTTTTTCTCTGTACCCTGCCTCAGGGTCATCTCTCAAATGAATTCTCTGCTTTATATGACTACTGTAGCCCCAAAATCTCACTCCTGTGTAGTAATATCAGCTCCAATGCCCTCATCTCTGCATCACGCTTAGTTACGTGCATTATTGTCTTTACACACTTAGAAAAAAAACTCAAGTTCTCTGATGCAAATTTGTGGATGTCCAGTCAAAAGAACAACTTCAGCTTTTCTAAAGCTGAGTTTTCATTGTTCCCCAAAGCTTCTCCAAATACTTAACCTTTGGTGGTCATTGTGGTTTCTATCACTGCTCCTGTTAACCCTCTGGTTAATACTACCCTGTTCCACAGACCCATAGCACAAACACATTATTTTTATGACTCCATTCTCTCACCATTCGCAGGGCCCTACTGACTTTTCTTCCACAGCACTAAACACAAACCTATCTTCAATAAAAGTCTTCCAGGCTAGGAAAGATTCTCTAACAGTAAGAAGCCACTAAAATGGGTAATATTGAGGAGGATGAAATTATCCTTACCCACTGCTCCACAGAGAGGCTAAGCTACGACAGAAATAGCACTTTTTACACAGAGGGATCACTGACCTTTCAAAAGATCTGCACATTCTCTCACTATTCCTTCCCTTGATTAAATGGCAGAAAGGTGCAATTTTTTTTTTTTTTTTGTAATATGAACAAAATTCATACTGATGCATGAAAGCACATAAAAAAGCAGTACAGGCAGGTAGTCCTCCACTACAATGTAGCAAAAAAACCCCAAACCCAAACCAAACAAATAGATGCCCACCACCAAACAGATTGAATTCTCCCCAGCAACTGCTAGTTCCAAACACTGCAGAAGAGTCAAAAAATAAAATGAAAAAATGTTAAGCAACACTGTGATCACCATCATAGGGGATGGAGATCCCAGCCTTCTTTAGGAAAGGGGCTGCAGTGTACTCATGTAGTGCCATTTTGTGATCATCAGGCCAAGAATTTTCTTATGTATGTAGTTCCCTATACAAAGAAATTCTCTAGATACTACCATAATCAAATGATACCATAACTGAAATGACCAACAGCAATTATAAAACTCTTCTCTGACATCACCACCCCCATTCCACAGCATCACTTTGGATTTGTGGGTTTTTTTCCCTAATTAGACTGAAAAGAATTCAGTTAAAACTGATCCTACTGTTCCACATCCCCATCCCAAAATGTCAGCTTCTGGTTTCCCAAGAAAAAAAAAAAAATCCTCAGGATGATCAGACATTTTCCATTAAAAATGTAGTTTTTCTCAGTTTCCTTCAAAAAGTTTCAGTGACAAATTTTAAGCAAGCTATAACTGTAACTAACTCAGAACATGATTGCAACACATTCAGTGAAGACTGATAACTTGTTTCCTTTAAAACTTTCTAAAAACATGTGCCACTTCTCACCTTATTAACACTTATAATACAAGAAATTTCTGTTTCTACAAAAACACAAGAGAAAAGTCCTATACTTTTGCTGATTAAAATATTTTCAAGAAGTAGTCTTTACAAGCACAAACTTTCCTTCTTTGATGATCTAGTCTGCCACCTTGTAGAGACAGCAAGTTAGAATGGGTGGGATCATATATGAGTTTGAGACATTCACACCTCCGGTCATGAATCAAAGTGCTGGCACTCTATAATGAAAGATCAATAGTGTTTTTGTAGAAAGACCCTATAGAATTTTATAAATAATGAGTATTTAGTGGAATGTGCAGGCAACACAGAACAAATGACTTTTTCTCCACAGGGGTTTTTAAAACCACACCTCAAATGTGACAAATGTGGTGTGATGGAAAAGACTGCAAATGTTAATACACTGCACAGCATAAGTCTTCAAAAATTAGAAGCCAGTGCATTTTCCTTCTCCTGTGTAATGGTTAATCAATCATTTCATCAAGACATTTTCTCTTGTTACAGTAGCAGTGGGTCATAGCTAGCATTTCTCAAAATTTTACAGATGGCAGCAAAATATAATCCTTCCCCCCCCAAGGTGTTGATCAGGCTATTTTAACATACTTGTTGTTCGTTGAAATGCACTGCATGTGAAACATGTAAATACCTTCACAAATCCCTTACTCTTAAGTAATGAGGCAATACAGTCTTTAACTAAGACACCGTCTGGGAGTCCCAGAAATAGCTTTTATTATGGAGCTTAACTTTCTGCTCTTCGGCAGGAGGACTGTCAGAGACACAGGCGCTTCGCCAGCTGCCGAGTACAGCGGGGTGCTGGGTAGCACCTCTTACTTCTAACGGCTGAGGGCATAGGTTGAACATCCTCCCTTATTTCTAATCCATAGCTCTCTGCTGTTGCCACCACTGTCACTGGGAGGTGTTTGGGATGACCACGCACACAAGTGCAAAAAGCTCATCCTTTCTGCCTCTCTTATACCTCGCAGGCCTCCCTTCCTTCCTTTCTCTTTCCTTGGTACAAAAGAATCAAGCCTTGACCTTGCGCTGGTCCCTTTTCTCTCCTCTCGCTAATGATGCAATATTCCAGCAAAGGAGAAGCGGACAGAAAGAATAGAGCTCAGCAGAAATACGGATAGAAGCAACAGCTCAATTACTTCTTCACAGGTAGGAAGTTCAAGCAGCAGTTACTCATTACTCTTGAAATGATCCCTCGAATCATGAACGCTATCGAGAAGCCTTGACAAACACCCAGATATTATAACCTTGGGCTAAAAAACAAAGTCTGATCCTCCAATCTGGGCAGTAATATCTGGCTTAAGGATTTTTCCTTCTTTGTTTCCCATACAGCCATCCCGACATACCAGTAATACTCACATCTCTTAGAACTTGGTCTTAGAAATACTTAAGTACTCCAGAGGGAAAGGAACACTTGGGAAATAAAAAGGCTCTTCTCCCATTTCAGTGTGAGTCAAATACTGTCAGTTATTAGTCTAGAAATCCAAGAGCTTCCTCATATTCCCTTCTGTACTCTCTTGCTCTATACTCTCCCTCTCTGACTGCATGCCTCTCCCCATTCTGCAGTAGGAATCCTGGCCCCCGTTAATCAAAGCCAGACTTGTTAGCTCAGCACACATTAATACCAGATCACTGACCTCCAGGACAATCTTGCCAAGTTCATGTTTTCAAATGGCATTTAGAAAGAACTAGATGTTCTCTTTGAGCAGAATTGTACTGGAGAAAGCCTTAGTGGGTTATGTGAGGCATGCAGTCTTACTGGAGTTTCTTTTCAGAGGTATGCTGTCAATCCAGCTTGGAGTGCCTTACTAGTTTAAATACTGTCAAGGAGGTTCAGAGTAAATAATGGATGCCTTTCTATGCCACCATAAATCAAGGCAAATAATGAATAAAAATAATGTTCCACTTCATAGTTAGAGTTCTTTATACTCTTCTAATCAACTGTAACTCAGAAAAATATGAATGCAAAGACTAACTCCATGTCTAATGCATCCAGAAGATTTAAGTGGGGAAAAAAAACCAGTGGTAACCTATAAACAAGATTTACCTGATTGCTGTATGGCAATGTTATTTAAAGCACGTCTGTATTTAGAAGCTTAGAAGCTGCAGGGAACACGGCATTCTTTTCTTGGTTCTGTCAAGGTCATGATAGCCTTTATGCTCTAGACAGTAGTAGCCCAAAGTCATGCAGTTAGTTTTAAGTTATTGCAAAACATTGATGTTAATTCATCTAAAAGAGCACCTATTCATTTTGATTTATTTCTGGAAGGGACTTAGCCTACTTGGAGGCTGCAGTAAGTCAATAAATTTCATCAGCAGTTATAATCTCTTGGCATGGACTGAAAAGAAAAGATGAACTGACAAAATAGAGAGAGTCAGTAAAGTGAAGGTGCTAAACCGGTCTTACAAATCTGCCCATCTACCTGCCTCAGATAAAAGGAGACAGAGCGCTCAGTTTAGCAGTTATGAATTTTGGTATCTTTGCTTTGCTAGTCAGTGTAACTCATGGGAACCTTCTACCCTTCTTATATTTCAGAAAACATACCAAGCCAGATATAAAATGCAGTAAGTTGATGAATTTTAAAATCAACTAACCCTAGCATGAGTGTTTTATAGATATATCTATGTATATTTACATAGGGAGATAGATATACATGAAAGCACACATGCTTAGCAATGAAAATGTTTAAGTGAATAGTTTTAGTTCACTTATATGAAGGCCCAGGGTCTGCTTTCTTCTTACAGAATAAATTAAATTTTACACAATGAACAATATCGATTTACTTGGGAGTTTCTGGCCACGTGTTGGCAAATGCAATTTTTTTCTTTTTCAACTTTCTATTTTAACAATACTTGCCTGCCAGTCCCAAGACTTCCAATCTAAGGACAAAAAGTCTCTTATTATGAGTGACGGAGAGCTGAATACTCTGGTTACTTATCAAAGTATTTTGCTCAACCATGGCTCAACCTGCTCATTCTGTTTTGTTCAGGATCTCTTTGGATCAAGTCCTCATATGATACCCCACTGAACATGCAAACAATCAAAATTTCTCAAGTTGGCAATAGTGCTCAGTGCTGTTGTGTGATGCTCATGAGACCCAAAACACTTACGATGTTTTCCTGTTAGAGAAAAGAAAATTGAAAGGTATCTTCAGTAGATAAATAACAAACAAGCATAGACCTGGCAGCACCAAGTTTAATGGAGAAGTTCAGGTTTAAAAGAACTACAGACTCAAGGTCCCAAACCCTTTGAATGCTGACTAGACCAATAAACTAGCTTCTGTGATTCTTCTATTGACTATGCAAACTGCACACATTTCTGCAACACTGCAGGTGAAATTGCAACAGAGAAATCCATAGAACATACTCACTAGAGCTAGATATCGATAGAGACTTTCAACTGCTGCAGTATTATAATGTTTATCCATGTCCTGTGACAGAAAATTGACTTTAACGTTCATTAAGTACTGTCTATTAATGTTTTTGCTTCTTAAAACACTAATACTTAAGCAGGTACCACATGGATATGTTAGATAAATTAGTGGAAATTAAGGCAAGCCCTTCAAGAGATCGTGTCTCTATACTCATGCTTTACAAATGCTGTTCTTTAGGACTATCATCTTCAGCAAAACAGGAAATCGCATTTATTTAATGGAAAATGAGAAGTAAAGGCACTAAGAAAGCAGTAGGGGAGTGTCTTTATTAATGCTACTATTACCAGAACAGTACTCAAAGAATTTGGGGAATTTATTTAATTATGTCCTGAATAATTTAGTTTGGAGGAACATGCTCACAAACACACACACACACAAACCCCCCCCCCGCCCCAAACGTTTCCTATTTTTCAACAGAAGCGACATGAACAAAATAACACACAGGAAATTCTTACCATTGTTAGTACATCGTTTTTGATACATGTTATTTATTTCATCATTCTAAGAGCCTGCAGGACAGAGTAACATAAGAAAGAGTAGAACGGAAATTAAACAGTTATGCTGATGGGCAATAAATTCTATGTGGGAGACTAAAATTCCATTATTCCACAGAACAAAAATGTTGTTTAACCTAAAAAACAACAGCCCTTGCATATCTCATCTCTTCAATATAATCCAGGTCTAAAAGACCTTCACATTCTGTTCCTACTCTAAGGGGCCAGATCCTTTGACAACTTGGAGCACTTTACATACATTTTAATAACTTTATACTACTAAGTACCTTTTGTATTTCTAACCAACAGCAATCAAATTAAAAAAAAAAAAGTCTTACTGAGATTAACTTATGTCTGTCCCAAGTTACTAAGGTTGACGAAGACACTTAAAAATGAAGGGTTTGCAAATTTTTTGTTAAGATTAGATGCTGTTGTACTCAGCACACAAAGCTGGAATTATACCTCTGCTAGCCACAGTGATACACCAGTGGAAACAAGGTCTTGCAAATAAAAACAGTAATATAGTTCTTCTCTACCTCTGACATATTCTCTTTCTCCTCTTGTTCCAAGCAGTAAAGTAACAAGTGGACCCTGGGAAAAGAGTATCTGGAAATTCATCTGTAATTTTGTGGTAATGTTGTGGTTCTACTAGCTGAAAAAGTACTCTTTCTGCTATTTCCAGGGCAACTGTTCTAATATTTTAGAAAGCATCGTGCATGTAGACAGAGAAAGTTTCATCTCTCAGACAAAAATACAGCTCACACTTCAAAGCTGTATCTCTCCCTTAAGTGTTGCGTGCATCTGTCACTCCTGAGAGTGTACTAAAATTCAACAAAATCTATGTAGCTTCATATTAATAGTAGAAAAACAATAAATAGTCTCCAATTACTATTACATCTAAGAAATATATTCTTTCAGGAGATACTTTATCACTTAAAGCTATGAGAAAAAATTTAAAGACATTTTAGTCTGTGGAAGGAATGGATGCATAACATGCACGTGGCATGTCGAAGAGTTAATATATAGTAACTGTTATATTTAGACATTAAAAAATTATCTGCTTAGAACAGGTAACTAACCCAGTAATTATACATACATATTTAGGTTGGACATTTAGCTTTCAAGTTAATTACCAGCAAAAAAATTAACCTGGGGTGTCAGCAGGAAATTAAAAAAAAACCTGATGTGTTAGAAACACAAAGCAGAGCAGTCTGCTTCAAGGCTCAGATCAATTTAATTTTTTAATCACTCTCTCACACATTCATTCCATTATTCATACTCATAATTTATTCATCCCAAGATGCACCTGTGAAACTGCTAGATACTGAAATTTTGGTGTATTAGCTTTGGAAAAGGTAGGATATATTTACCTCTGAACATACATGAAAAATAAACTGTTAAGAAGTTTATCTGTTCTGCTTTTAGTGGTATGCAACTCTGTGACCACACTGTTCAGTTTTAGCTAGCTATACAGGTACCAGATGTTACACATTCTATTAAAGTCTTTAATCATTGGAGCTGTTTCTGAACACACATACTCAAATTTACGAAGTACTGGATCTAAAGCTCCTGAAATTAAAAGTTTTCAGCTGTCTTTCAATCAGTTCCTGCAATCCATAAGCATCATCAACACTTTACCCAAGTCTCTGTCTCTCTTAGAGCAACACAGACACTCCATCCTACTTAGTTCAGCTTACTGCGGTATAGTTACTTTCCCCTTGCCTATTGGGCACAACAAAAACTAAATAGATTCTGGGGACACATACATCTCTACCTATAAGTTTGCTCCAATTCCTTTACTTTGCTATCTGTGTTTGGAAAAAGACAGCTGAGACGTACCTCACAGCCCTTTCATTTTCCAAATGCATTAGGATTTGAAAACCGGGACATCAGATATGTCAATAAAGTAAAAAGACAGGCTAATTAGGCCTTTAACCCAAACCAATCTGCTTCAAGTGACATTTACTTTTAGTCCCAAGATTCTCATGCAATTTGTTTATGCAGCAATCACCTCCTTCCCCCCTCTCCCTGCTTATACTCAGAACTCTTCCAATCACATGCCATTGTAGCCTGTATCTGGGATTCTCAAAGGTGTTCTGAGAGCAGTTTCACAGAAGTCATGCCAAGGAAAGGCTGAATGCTGAGAAAGGGCTTTTCCACAGTTTATCAAGAATAGATCTTGATGCAGATCACACCTATGATCTTTTCCTTATTCGCCACAGAAGTGGGAGATCGCAGACTTCTACCTCGTACGCGTATCTAGTCCCACTGTCCACTAAAAAAATAGTTTAAGCTTTTGTAACATTCTTTTTCTAGAATTCCTTCTCCAAAAACTAACTTCTGAAGAAAAAGATAAAAAATGTTTACGGTTTAAACACAGCAATTTTGCAGCAGAAGTATGCTCAGTTCAGCAAATGGAGATGCATCTGAGATGTGAATTAGGAATTCTTAGATTCTGATCTTCTTAAAAAAATTTTTGATCTCCCAAAGGGGACATAAGTAAAAGCTCGGAGCAATTTGAAAATTAAGAGAGATAAATGTAGTTAATGAAGACTGGAAATAATTTCAGTTAATTATCACATCTTAAGTTTTGTCATTCGTTAATCTTTTCAACTAAGTGAACCAAATTACCACTTTTTCCTTTTTTATTTGATATTAATATATTTTGTTATGCTTATGCAGGTCCACTGCAGGTGGTTATTCAGTTTCAAAGCATTAACTGAACAACCAAGACGCAGACTGCTAGCAACGATGAGAACAGCTTCGGTATTTCACCCCAGCCTGCTGCAAAAAGCAGAAGGAGCCATCTTTCGCTGGCCTCTTATTACTGCTCAGTGCTATTGCAAAATATGCTGACAAGTTTAATGTCTTTGATCTGTAAGCTCTTTAGGTGCTGTCATTATATAATTAAGCAGAAGTCACAGAAGGTTAAGAAGATTTTGCATCAAGTTCTGTTTAGTCAGTCCCCTTTCTCTTGTGCACTTTCAAAGGCCTTCATATAAATAAAGATACCTGTGCCTGGCCATTGTGGTAGCCAGCTCTGCAATTTCTTCTCTGGGGGAAGGTGAATAACAGGAATATAAGTTGAGATGTTTTTTCACTGACTAACAGTACTGGTAGGTTATCCAGCAGAGAATAAGGCACAGAACCTGAAAGACTGATGCACTGCGTGAAGGCAGAGTGAGAACCCACCAGAGCCTAGTAGTTCCCTTTGCACAAGCCAGCATTGCTGTCTGTGCCAAATATTTAGAGGCAAAAATGTGGCCAGAGGCTACTCAACTGGAATTTGTTCTCCCAAGCTTTACCGCACCTGCCACTTAAACAGAGCACTTTAATTAATAATTTCATCTGTCAACAGATTCTTTATTGAAACTACAATGTCAATGACAGATCTGGATTTTGCATCCCTCCTTCCATTTGTTTAGTGTTGTATTGGGTCTGGCTGAGATGGAGTTAATACTCCCCATAGCAGCCCTCATAGCACTGTGCTCTGCATCAGTAGCTAGAAAGGTGTTGATAGCACACCAGTGTTTTGGCTACAGCTGAGCAATGCTGGCACAGCATCAAGGCTGTCTCTCCAACATTTTTGCCCCCCCCCAATGGCAGGCTGGGGCAGGGCAAGATCTTGGGAGGGGACATAACCAGGACAGCTGACCTAAACTAACCAAACAGATATTCCATACCATATGACGTCAGCTCAGATATAAAAGCTAAGTAAAGGGAGACGGAAGTGGGGGGGCATTTTTGTCTTCCGGAGCAACCACTACGCGTACTGAAGCCCTGCTTCCCGAGAAGTGGCTAGACATCGCCTGCTGGTGGGAAGTAGAGAATAACATCATTTGTTTTTTTCTTTGCTTTCGCGCGCGCAACCTTTGCTATCACTTTATTAAACTGTCCTTATCTTGACCCACGAGCCTTTTGTTATATTTTCTCCCCCCCCGTCCAGCTGAGGAGGGGGAGTGATAGAGCGGCTTTGGTGGGCACCTGGCATCCAACCAGGGTCAACCCACCACAAGTGTTTGTTTCTTTTTAAGGGAAGGCAGTATATTACAATTCTATATTACTGAAATATGTTACTCAGAAACTGGGGTTAGCACCCAATATGTGAAGGTACTGATTCTGCTTCACAGCTGTAATTAAAATGCCACAGGTGCACTACTGCATGGAGAGCACTGAAAAGTGTATGTGGAAAATGTACTATTGAACATTCAAAAATGGAATGTCCTGCATTTCAGTGCATTGAAAAAGGTGGGAATAACAGTTTTCCTCACATTGTGATGTTGTTGTAAAGAAACTTTAAATTAGAAGGGGAATCATTCTTAGCATAGCAGAGGTATAAATTGCCTTTCATTTTGTTTAGTAACCCCTACCCATCCTAAATACTGAATTTCTTGAATGTAATATGTGTTAAACAACTAATCCATTATTGCATTAATCCATTACCATGTAATGACACAATTAAAAGCAAATTAAGAGTTACTCAGTTACTGTTATCCAGAAATGCATATTAAAGGAAAAGTGTAAACATGGTTATCACAGATGTTTAACATGCATGTTCATCACTCACACAACCAGGTTCAAGAATAGTTCAAGAGATACAGGTAGTACTTGTTCCACCTGCTTAACTGACTTGACTTTTGAGTGCTTTTTAAAATATCAGCTTTATTATTCTCTGGATTTTTTTTCTTGCACAGAAGCAAACCTCTTCAGGAATCAAGGGGCTGATTCATTCACTACACAACAAGATCTGACATGCAGCAAATTCTTCTGCCCAGATGGCAGTGGATAGAAATAGGTTATATTGAGGTGAAGGCTCAATATTCCATTATAATAAAATAATGCCAATACTTAGTATGGCCTTCAATCTCAAAGAATTTTAAGAACAATTATTAATCTTCACACATTGCTATGAACCTGCATGGACTAAGTGAATAAATTCAGTATTTCTTCCTTTTTGCATTTTCTATGTCTTCGGATAAACTTAAAAAAGGTATTAGTCTGGTGGGGAAGCAGAGACTGTAAACTAATAATGGGTATCTTTTTTAGAGGTATTTTGGATCTTGCAGCTTTTAAAGCAACACTACTGAAAGGTCAGGGAAACCCTAAGGTAGAAACTCTATCTTGCTCACCTGACTGTCATAATTTTGATATTAAATATTGAATTATAAGAAAACTAATTCTAAAAATGCCAGCATAGAAGATACTTTCATAATCCAGTAAAGAAAGGAAACAAAAATCCTGCAAAAACACATTTCTTATTGGTGGGCCTTAAAATGTATAGATAATAATTTTTATTATTCAAGAAGTAGGAGACTGGTAGGAATAATAAATAACCAGAGCTTTTTTTGTATCAGATTCCAAAGATACCTTGCACATTTTAAAAATAATTAACTGAATTTTCTCCATATGATAGAACAAGCAGCAGTAGTTTAATTTCCCTGAACTGTAACAGACACACACCCAACACCCAAGCGTTATATTTCAAAGAATTTTAATTAAATCTATATAACAAAAAAGGAATGTTTCACGTCTTAATTGAAAAATTGCCAGCTACAGAACTGAGACAGAGAAACAGTCTGGAAAGCACTGAGATATAATTGAAGAAAAGAATAGATGAGAATATTTCAAATGGTCTCACTAGTCAGCAACTAGTGTAAACACTGCAATTCAAATAATGGCATTTTAGTGATTAAGAGAAGAACTAATTTCTATTCTATTGCTCCTTTGCTTTGAGAATTATACCTCATCTCTGAGAACCCCTGACTGAACACAAAACTTCACCATATACTCTACCAAACCAGAAGGCTTACTGTCGATAGAAGCACTTTACATGATAAGACACCAGCCTATAAGCAATACGAGATAAGCAGGTATTTATGATCACTTTTGCAGCTTTTATCTGCATTACAAAAATCACCACCTTCTCAAGGGTCCTTTTGAACTTATTTGGAAAGACAGGGAAAAGACTGGTATTTGTGGGCAGTTCTACCAAGTGAATGCTGTAAGAACAAGGTAACGCTTGAGCTTTCCTCCGTGATGTGAAATGAAGCGGTTAAGTTCTAAGATTCCGACATGGGAAACCTGCCAAGGCCAGATGGAAATCTCAGCTGTCATGAGCAGAGGTCACACTGTCCTTCTCAGCACAAGGTGTTGCTAAAATCCTGTATACTATTCATACGAGTTTACCATACTTATACTTTTTAATTAGGAGTTAAAATGATTTGTTATATATGATTTTCTTGTTATTCATTGACTTGTCTTTTTTTGGTTCTACTTTTTAATTATAGAAGTCCACCAGAGATGCCCCTGAGGTAGTGCTGATAATCTAGGTTTATATTTCTAAAGAATTTGTTTAAGGGAAGCTTGGATAAGCCTTAAAGGGAATCTTTGATAAGCCTTTGTTCTTTTAAATTATTTTATCATAATGCAGCATTTTCAGAAAGGGCAATTCTTGCTGAATAAAGAAAAGGTTTATTGATGACACGTTTATAATGGAGTTTTAATGGAACTACTTCTACGATATTTTTACAAGGTCTAGTTGACCCTCTGAAACTATCTATAAACAACTCTAATGACCAGACATGCTTAATGTTGATAATGTTGTCCATGAGAACAGCATACAGAAATACCTCTTACATAACTAAGCATTGTAGGGTGGGGTTTGTACCTTTTTTTTTTTAAATAGAACACAAAATTCATGGTTTTTATTATAATGAGCTGAGATAAAAAAACAAGTAGCAATGACAGTTTTAGTTCTTCAAGTGCTGATGAAGATATATGTATGCAATACGATGAAGAAAATTTTAAACACCACCACAACCAGTGGCGGAGTACATGAAATACTGGATTTAAAAGACAGCAAAGAAATGTTAGCAAAAACATTAGAAAACCTATTTCTGCTGGAATTAACTAAGTAATAACTGAGCCTGATTTAGACCTCCTGCACAGATTACACTACCGAAGTACCTTAAAGTTCTGCTGTTTAAGTACAACTACATGTGAAATTATAAGATCATTCCTAGATTTGAGGGTTCTTCCCATACACTTATTTGCCTCGACTCCTCCGTAGGTACTGTAGTACGTAAAAATAAACTAGTGTGACAGTCGTGATGTACTGCCAGATATCAGACCTTAGGTTGAAATCACTTTAACAAACTAACTAAATAAAATCTGTACGAGATTGAAATTCCAAACCCAAATTGGAAGACTCTAACGTTAGTTTATTTTGCTTGCCAAGAGGAAGCGTTCAGTAGGGTTCTGCCTTACGAAGTTACTGATGCTGTCTGCAGGCGTTAGCACTGACATTGCCTACCTTTAAGCCATGTCCCTTCACCAAAGGTTGTCAAGGCAACTATACAGATGTCGGAAAAAAAGGTCCCTGCATGGAAAGCAACAGGTAAAGGCAGGGAACAAACTGTGAGTTTTCAGAATGAAGGGAGAACAACGT
Organism: Haliaeetus leucocephalus; assembly: GCF_000737465.1. Taxonomy (NCBI): domain Eukaryota; kingdom Metazoa; phylum Chordata; class Aves; order Accipitriformes; family Accipitridae; genus Haliaeetus; species Haliaeetus leucocephalus. The sequence goes on from NW_010972776.1 coordinate 5,052,980, forward strand.
GGAGTTGGTGGTAGTTGAGGTGGGGCCTACAAATCACTTGGGGCATGGAGGAGATGGGTAGGAACTGGCTGTTCTTTCCCTTTCAGTACAGAATCTAGAAAGCTTCAGAAGGTGGCATCACCCATTCAGTCAAAAAAAAAAAAAAGGGCTTCTTCACACAAGTGGCATACGGGACATCAGGAACTTCTGCCAAAGGATGCTACAGATGCTACAGTTCTACACATGTTCAAGTAGTGTAATTTCTCTTTTCATGAAGTAGCTAAATACACAGAAACGAACTGAAGTTCAAAGTTAGTGAGCTGAAACCAGATGCAAGACATTTGATATTAGGTGGATGTTATGTATGCTTGCCCTGCCCTCCCTTTTCCCTAGAATTTTATTTATGGCTGCTTTCAGAGACAGGATACCAAACTAGATGACTTACGGTGACATTCCTATTTTTTCAGGTTTACTTCAAATATTTTCACATAAATTAATTCTCTAACTTAAGTACAATTTTTTCCTACTTCATTTTTAGCACACACAATCTGCAATTATACTTCCCACTACTATATAGACCTTAAGCAGTATAAATACCATACAAGGACTATTTCTAGACTAGCTCCAGCACTGTGATGACACACACTTGAAACAAAGTACAACCCATCCAAATCCATAAAATGTTTTCTACGTAGTGTTGTCAATGGTCAGGGCATTTTTCTCAGCTTTCACTAAAATTCTTTTTAATCACACTAGAACTCCTTTGTAACATAACATACATTTACTTAAAATGTTAGAAATCACTGGACACATAATGAATTCTTTCAAGAACTCTTCAGATTCTTGGGTCCTGTCAAAAATCTAAGACCAAGTAAAGTTGATCTCAGACTTCATTACATGTGACCTGAAAAGTTCTAATAGTTCATTGTAAATGACAGCTAAAAAATCTCCTGTTAAGTAATTAATTATTTGTTGGTCACTGATGGTGATATATTTACCTGATACCTGAACATTTGCATATGAAATCACAGTGTCTCCCCTTCCAGGTGTAAAGAAACACAAATCAAAGTTCTCTCCCTGTCCTGCTACCTTAGAGATGAAAGTGGAGGGAATGATTTTGAAAACCCACTGGGTCAAAGGAAAAAAGACAATTTATCTACATTAACGTATCCTGTCTCTTCTACTACATATTCAGTAACATAACAGCATGTTACTAATTGCAGTATGAAGTAAGTCTTTGTATTTTTATGAGAGGAGGAGAAGGAAAAGTACTTTGTACAAATTAAAAAGTACTCACCATATGTTCTCCTGTTTTTAAGCATCTTTTCACTTTCCTTCTCTCCCCAATCCTGTATCTACACCTCACCTAGTTAGGAAGCGGCATGGTTAAAAACCTAATCTGAACACATGGATCGGTTGTACTGGCAAAATGAATGGCCTTTTTCAAAGGAATCACAATGTTTGAAGTATACTACACTCCATCCCCTGAGAAAAGAGAAATGACGTGGGTGCAAAACCTTCTATTAGTATCAAATTTACTGCCAAACAGGTTATATACTTAAATCCAGCTTGTGCCAATTTGAACACACCTGATGGACATCAGGTAAGAAAAGGTACGACATTATGTCCATGATCATAATTATCCATCACAAAGTCATCAGTAAAGTATCATACCAGAATCAGAATAGGTTATCTTTAGAGTAAGCTTAATATTTTATCCATTATCAGTTTCCTGGTTTCCTCTTTCCTATACGAACGCATTAGCATTTAAACAACCTAATAGCATGTTACAGTACTTCCAACTTAAAAAAAAAAGTCAGTCTTCCTCGCAAACTAACACAATGTAACACTCTGCAGAGGGCACCCTCGGTACAGTTAGAACACATCACCTTTTTCCACTGCATCTCTCCTCCATAACTTTAACTACATAATATCACATTTACAATTGTCAGAAACATACAATAGGAAAAAGGCTTTCTCTGATGGTAGCATTATAATGTATGATGTAGACCCGTGAAAGAGAACAAAGTATACCTATACAGAGTAGTCACTTTTCTTTTCAAGTATCATCAATGGGGTTTGGCTTAGTAACTTATCATGAATTAATTTGCTGCTGAGAACTACATACTAATACTAAAGACAGTGTCTACCTGCTACTATTATTTTTATTCCATTTTCTTCTGTATTGTTCCTTTGAAGGCTTCTATCTATTCAGAGATACAGGAAGAAACTTCTGCATTAAGTGAAAGGAGGATTGCAAGCAAACATGGTTATAGCAGCACATACCCTATATGGCATAATATTAAGACTTTTCATTATTTGAACAATGAGTTCTCATAATCAAGACAGGAGCTACTTTCTACATTGGAGGTGCAAGGAAAGGCTCATTTAAACGTTACCAAAAAGCATATTCTCTGCGTTGTCTTACTGCTGAAACTATTCATACCCAATGCACTGTTCTTTCTGCTGACACAGCTGCTTCTTTTCCAACACTGCTGCTCATATGACCTTTTTTCTTTTTTTTTTTTTTTCCCCCTCCTTCAGAACCATTTCTGGGCAGTTTCACAAGAATTTTGATTGCTGGTGTAAAGTTTATATCATTGCCATTTGACAGCTGTTTGCTGGCCTTTGTGAAAGGAGTCGATGGTCTCAGTTCATTTCCTAACAGGCAGGTGTTCCCAACTTAAAAACAAAACATCACTTCCATCGGCACAAAGACTTCTTGCCAACAAAGAATGTAAGCATATGCTCAACAATGGGTAAAATACATGCTTAAAGTGAAACACATTTCTAAGTGCTCTTGTGAGGGAGGCTGAATTTCAGAGACAGACCTAAAACTAACAGAAAATGAACTCTGGTAGATAATCCTATTACAAAAGATCTGAATGATACTGGTGGATGACTCATCCTTACTATCCAGAAGCCGGAATTTCAGCAGCAGTGTATGTGGTGACAAAGCTCCGCTCATACACCTGTATCTATAGAAATACAGTAAGACTGCTTGTGAGCTGGGGAGAGGAATATATGCAGAAGAAACAAAACTTGAATACTCCTCAATGTTGGGAACCCTTATCTTGCTAGCGACTCTAAAAATAAAAGCACTTCACTGTGAATTAAAGGATGTCCTATAACAAGGCAATCCATAAGGCTGTTAAAGTTTCCTTCAACACATTTTCTTTACTGATTTAAAGATCAGACCCTTTGAGAAAACAGGAAAATGTTAAATTACTTAAATTCACTGTGATAAGGTAGTTTATGGATGGGCACATTATAATAATTTTCCATTAGGAAACACACTAACCAACAAACAAGTGGCAAATATTAAGACATTTATTAAGAACATTGCAATCTGAATCTTTGAATCCAGTTAAACTCTAACCTTTCTTCCAGAAATGGTCAGGGGCAGAGTTTAATACCCCTATAAAACTACTAGGGTATGTGAATTCACACGACTGGCACAATTTCCTCATGAGATACAACCATTTAGTATTGTTTCCCTGACTCCGTTTTATTTGAAAACGAAAGCAACTTTACGCTGACTGCAGAGCATTCTTCTGAGAGTAGCCACTGCTACTTAAATTTTATTTCCAGTGTATTTTTCTCAGATTGAAGGAAAATTACTTGCTCTTACTCATGTTGATTAAATCGTGTCAGCAAGTGTTTTAATTTATGTTTTGTAGCTAGCAAAGTAGAACACAATTTTCATTTTTGGGCAAGGATAATCATAATTAAAAACACATTAGCTGATTATACCAAGCATCCATTCTAAAAAAATATTCTACATCATGATTTATGAGTTATGATTTGTTAGCTAACATATTTGGAAATGATACAACTTTATAAGCTGATGAATGGTTTGGAAAATACGCCAACTACCCAAAATGGGACACCTAAAACCAGACACTAAGAACTCAAAAAATTTTATGGTACCCAGATCAGGATACAAATGCAGACAAAAAAATATATTCCATAAGCATACAAAAATCTAAGCTAAAACCTTCACAAGAATTAATGAGTAACGTAACCTGAGATTTCTGACTTCCATCAATAAATAATAATTCCCTCTATTTTCTACAGCTATTGTTACAAAGTTTTCAGGACAGGAAAAAATCTTGGGTAAAGAAAGCCTTCACTTTTCAGTTTGGAGTTTTGGTATTTCACAAGTTTGGACTCACTTCTCATCTTTAGTTATAATTCAAGCCAGCAGCATTAGAACAGACATGAATCTTTATTTTCAGACATTCCTGCTTATCTTAATTTACTGCATTCCTACTGTATTCTGGTGTCTGTGCCCACTACAGCAAACAGTGCTAACACTGTGAGTGAGGGAACTAAATCTGTAACACTGCTGTGCAATGTTGTAGCATCAAATCTCTAAATATCCCAAGTACCAGGGAACCTAGAGAAATACAAAGTTCTTCAGCCTTTATGTAAAATATCTTTATGCAAAACAAATTACTTGAGAAGCATATTTCAAACAGCAGCTTCTAAAATAAAGATCAAAATACTTTGAAGCTTGGGTGGTGCTTTGCTGTCCAAGGACAGAGGAATTTCCTCTAAACCAGACTCAGTATTTTCTATTTCTGTATGGTAAAAATATCTTACTGCTATAATAAGGAGCTTAATACTTCTTCACATATCTACTCATTTGATCTCATGTTCAGTTTTTGACATCTTCCACAAGCAAACATATCCCATACAGGATGTATTGCTTTAACAGGTATTCATTTTACTGAGCTCCACTATAATTTGTTAGTCTTACATGATGCCTCAAGATGTTTCACACATTCTAAAAAGGAAGCTAAAAGGGAATAATTTGCATATATTACTTAAGCTGTACATGCTGTAAATATTGATCTGCTGATAGAGAAGCGAGAGAAAAAGTTGTTCAAAAATTAGCACTTGCATTTCTATAGTTTTTAAGAATCATTTTTCAGGATCAATTTTTAAACTTAGTAAAGAGATTACAGCTCTGCTCACTGCTGCAGCTAAAGGCTACTCAACACTCTGCTTCTAGTCTGTGACATTCAGTGTATATTATGGCAATTTACAGATCATGAGAACTCTTACTTTTACTCTTTTGGAGTTATTACCCATCAGCACAAACAGTTCAAGCCTCGACTACTGCTGTGTTATGCAGAGAGTGAAGCTGCATTTCACAGTTTTGACCTGGTATTTAGGCCAACTCCCACTGACTCTCATAGATGATGCACAGATACTCTTTTGTAATGTTTTGAATAACTTTGAAGTCTTTTCTCCCCTCAGAAGTGAGAAGCTGTAATTTATCTAATGCCTGAAAACAAAAAGCAACAATAAAAAAGCCTTCATTCCACCTTCATGCCAACCTCCACAATCACTATCCTTTTGGAAAGGTACCGGGAGAGGATTGCAAAGCTCAGGAAATATGAATAAGCATAAACAGGATTCAGCTAGAGAAATGATCACAGTATATATTAGCTCAGAATAAAATGTCAGTCATTTAAAAAGCTTACTGTCAGATGTGACAAATACATGAGGCCTGGGAGCGCCTGTTCTTTTCCTTTCACAAGCACAGAGCACATAAAATAGTCTAGGCCAGTGTACCATTCTCATTAGCAATGCAATTGCCAATGTTAATAAAAAGCACACTAGATAAAATGTACCAAGTATTCCATGGACTGCTCACACTGCATTAGTATCTTAATGACAGAGCATCGAAGGAGGTGAAAAAATATCTTTGGGATGAATACGTATCTCCCAAATGGTAAATGGCTCCTCATCATCAGCCCATGCCTTCCCCCGCGCCAGTGCCACACACGTTTTCCTTTTTGTACTTCTTTCCTCCTGTTCTTACCATAGAGTTTTCTGGCTGTCCTCACACTTTTTTCAATGCACGACTTCTCTCCTCCTTAAATGACTGCCTATACTAACCTTCACAGCTCCCCACAAACCTATGTCGCGTGTCCGCATTCTCTGGTAGGCTTCTTTTCCCAATTCTCTCTCTCCTGGAATAGGCAGTTACACAGCATAGGGGAAATGCCTCCTAGCTGCCACCAGGAGAAAGTGACTTAATTTTGAATTGAAATTTCAATTTCAAAAATCAAACTAAAATTCCAATCATGATAACCTTACTCCACCTCTGGCAGGGCCACACAAATAAATAAAAAGAAATAAAACCCCAAAACCCCATTTCAGAAGACATAAGAAAGTCCCATTGTCCTGAATCCAAGGTTTTCACCTCAACTAATACTAGATAGATCACTAAGGTTCCCAGAGAAAAGCTGAATCACCATACAGCTATTCAGTACACAGATGGCCCTGGACAGGACTCTGATCTTATTGCATCCCTGGTTTCTGTAATTAGGTGTGATTCTGTATCCCTCTTATCTCTTTTAAGCACACAGAGAACCCCCATCTGAAAGCCCCGACATTTTTACCTCCCAAGAATTGTCTGTACACCAATCATTATTAGACAAAGACCATACTTTCCTCTGAAAATAGCTGGATTTGCCCAATTCCATGAAAATTTTAACATTATGTCATATATTACCAATAATGAAACATCCCTAGGAATAACTAAAAGTTATGACTGATTCAACTACAGGGCTGGACAGCAGTTGCATACAACCTTTTGTTTTCAATGTTTGTTCAAAATGCAGTGCCTCTTCGCTGAAAATGTCCAGTGTGCTATTTCACATTACAACAGAACAAAACACTTTCTTCTATCAGAGAATACTGTTGGGCCCAATTTTTCATTGCTTGGATTTTATTTTTAAGATTTTTCCACCCAGGCAAATGCTTTTGCTCTGACAGCATTTAATAACAAGTTTGACCTTGCAGTGTGTAAGTTTAAATGATTTCAGAGTACACTGCAGCAGAAAATCAGGGGCCAGGGATTCTTTTCCTTATTTGAATTTTATTATTTTGGGACAAGGGGGAATCCCTTGTTTCACAGAAGAAATTACTTTTGAGCCACAGCGTGAAGACTTTTTGCATGACTGCATGAAGAGCCACAGCTTCTAATGCTTACCGCAGTTGATATATGATTGTCACCATTGCCAAAAGTAACTTAGCTACCTCCTCCTGGGAATATCCCTGCAAATACAGTAAAGAAAGCCGAGAAGAACTGGTTTGTATTTAGTATGTGTTGGAGAAAGAACATTATCCTAACAGGTGGGACAGCTTGAGTATCGTCCCTTTCTGACACTCCTGTGGGCTGGTAGAGCTTAAAGAAGCTTTGTGAGACTGCAACCCAGCCCTTTATTTTTCTAGTGGACTCATGTCCAGAATTCCCTCCGTGGAACCCATGCTCATTATCAAGTACCATTCCCAAGAAAGGTACAGACTGTAACAAAAAACTATCACTGACTACAGTTTGTTGTATTTTATGTGTGAATTGAAACATAGACAATTCTTCATACCTGAAGGGCCAAATATGCAAGTATTTAATATAGATGAATAAACTTCCAAAATTGATCCTATTCATATATTCTGGGCTTTTTTCATTTCTCAATTGCCTATAAACATCACATAAACTTCAAGAAATATTGAAGACACAAAGTAACCATTTCATTTTAATGCTAAGCAAGAATGAAAATTACCTTCCGCTGCTGAATAGAAAAAAGCTACTGTGGTGCAAAAATACTCTTTGGTATGTTTGTCTGAGTTATTACATAATTCAAAGATTAAACTATCTTTGGCTAGAGCTGCATTAATCTTTTTTTCCCTTAAAATAGTACCATCCCAACTACAATAGCATAGATACAACAGTGGGACATGGTTCCTGACAGTCTAATCATTGGTTCATCTAACAATGCTCGCAGGGAGTCAGAGTGTTGCTGTTAAATCACTCCCCTTCCCTATTCTAAAAAGCCACCAGGTGAGCTGTTCCAGTGGTAATAACAATGGAAAACACCACAAAAGAATTTATTGCCAACAGATCTGCAGAGAAAAGCAACACTGCAGACACAATATTGATTGCTGAAGGAAAAAACATTTCAAATATACTCTGCATTAGACTTTTATAAACCCTTTTATGTATCATGGAATAATGTTACGTTTTATGGACATTCTATTTTCATGAAAAAATGCTCTCTAAATCTCTGGGTTATTAATGTTCTGTACTGATCTAAAGCAATTTGACTGCATATGACATGTTCACTATGATAACTATTATACAAAGAAAAGGCACTGATCTCCATATAGGATCCCCTTTTTTCACAAGCAAGCACAAAAGTATATACAAATTCTGCAAAAAATTGTTTTCTTGGTGCATCATACAAACTCACAAATAGGAGAGGAGAAAAAGAAGAGAGAAGAAAAATAAAAACAGAACCAAAGACAAGTCAAGTAATTTGACCTTTTTGTTCTCTGTCCTGGAAAATAGAGATGATAAAAGAAATTATACTCCTTTAGTTGTTCATAAATCACCTTCTATTTGATAATGAGACTTCCCATTCAAACCTCTCAATAATTGTGATTTACATTCAGAGTTACAGTTTACCAACGACACTCATAAGTGGCAGTTAAAAACATCAAATTTGTAGTGACCATCACTAGAGATTTGTTTCTAACAAGAATATTGTTTAAAAAAAATCAAAATGGCTGTGCTTTTAAAAAATATCAACATAATTACAGAGAAAAAGTCATAAATTAAACAAAAGGCATCCAAAGCATTGCATTTAATATAGAGATCTAAAATGGTGTATTTAACTCATAATCTTTGCAAAAACTGTTAGAATTCACAAATGACAACTACGAGCTCTTCTCTAAGGCCTCATAGGGAAAGGTGTGCAAGTGTGAGCATCATCCACGTATCACTGTCCTCATCCAAGAGCAGATGGATTCTCTGCATTTGTTGTCCATGCTCTCCCAAGATGTCACTGAAACATTTGATCTCAAGCTAAGAGCCCTAAATACAACACATACTGTCAGGTACTGACTATTCCCAAGGGTGGGAAGACCATAATCTCTCTGGGCATCTTGTCCTGGCGGTGCTTGACCATTCTCACCCTAAAAAAAGTTCTGCCATGCTTATATAGAATTTCTTGTACTTTGGTTTAGTCCCACTGCCTCTTGCCACCCCCATCTTTATCCAATTTGCTATTTATATGCATTGACAAGATCCCCCCCCAGAGCCTTCTCTTTTGAGGCTAAACAATCCCAACTTTCTGGGACACAGCACACCAGACATGTCTCACCAATGCCAAGTAGAGGAGAAGAATCACGTCCCTTGACCCGCTGGCAATGTTCTTCCGCATACAGCCAAGGATGCTGTTGGCTGCCTCACCTGGAAGGGCAGATTGCTGGCCCATGGACCACTTGGCCACCAAGACACTCCCAGGTATTCTTCTGCAAAGCTGCTCACCAGCTGGTCAGCCCCCAGCCTGTACTGGTGCATGGGATTATATATACCTCCCCAAGTACAGGACTTGACACTCCCTTTTGGTGAACCTCCTTACATTCTTGTTTGCCCATTTCTCCAGCCTGTCGAGATCACTTTGAACAGCACCACAACTATCTGGTGTATCTTCATTGCCAATACATAGAGACAACACACAAATCTGTGACAGTAATGGCACTCCATTTTATGAACAAGCTTTTCATCAAACAAATATTACTTTCTGCAGTAGACATAATTTATTCTTTGTGTATAATTGATTTGTGCCTGCACTTAAAAATGTCTTTTGAAATCCATATTATAACTAATACTGTCACATAATAAAAAGCAACACTTTTAATTTAAAGTTAATTATTTTCCATTATTCAACATTAGTAGACAAGGCAAGAACTCTAGCTTAGTGCCAGAACATAAAAGAAGTTATTCTGAACTTATAATACATGGGTTTAAGAGCTTAATGTCAAGAAGCAATACTGTAAATTAAAAACTAAAGTAAAAGGATTATAGTATCTCATATTTAGAAATTTCACATGACTACAGATAATTAAGGAAAGCGAAATATTTTTGCAGCATTGTCCTGAAATCTGCAATTATAAAGAAAGTATTTTTACAGCAATACCACAGTATTCTGTAATAACACTTTAGACATACCATCACTATGGCATTTGAAACTTATTGCAATATACTGCTGCATTTTTTAAGGTTTTGTAGGAGGTATTTCTATTTTTTAATTCCTTTTATCATTACTACAAGACAGCTCACTTCACCTAGCTTATCTAAACCACAGTTGGAATCGGTAAATCACAGGTATGACAGAGAAAGGGAACCTCATTCACTGCGGGTATGTAAAGGTACTACTTTTGAGGCCTCTTCTAAGTGACTGTTTCAGAAATAGAAACCCCATGTGGGCAACACATGACTCTTTGCAGCTACTTCAAATTTGAAGAATAAAAACTCTTCATAAGACATGTGAAATAATTTGAGTACTGACTTTCTGCAAATGCAAAAAGTTTTCAAAATGAACAAAACACCTGGAAATGAGCACCATCTCATTTTGAAGGTATTTATCCTCGAAAGAAAAATCATCCTCACAGTAGGCTAGAAGACAACTAATAGTAAACTTCAGAGATGGAGAACTGTGATCCCTCATGGAGATTAAGGAAGAAATTTAAAAGATAGTTTTTCGGTCTTTGTGTATTCTTTATGTCTCAGATTATGTTTATTCAGAAATCTCTGTCAAGAAAGCCACCCACAGGAAAGAGCTCCTCCTGAAAAGTTCTCATCAGAGAATATAATTAGAAGTACTCCATGATCTCGACCGTTGTGTTGATTTGGATTTGCACGTACAGCTTTTCCCTTACCAGCTTGGCTTTTATGGCTAGTCTGCTCTTTGAAGCCTCTAGAGTTGTCCAGACAGCTTTAACATCCCCATCTCCTCCAAGAAGTATTCTATTCTGTCCTTCAACAGGTTATCGGGCACTCTCCAAATGAAAATAAAAAAAAAAATTAAAAAAAACCAAACCAAAAAAACACCACCCCAAAACCCAACAGAAAACAAAACAAAAAACCCACAAACCCCAAGAAAACCCCAAAACCCCACCCAAATCACAAAACAATTAACCCCTTGTCTCAATAAGATGTATGACGTTGCTCCTCCCTCGCTTCCCCGGCCCATTTGCTACTCTTTGGCGTGTTTCACTGGACCTTAGCATTCTCCTTCAGTTTGAACATTAAAGACATACATGACATGTGTGCTTAATTAGATATATACACCTCATTACTGGCTGTTAACCGAGGAAAGACATGATGGCAGTTAACTGCTTTAGGCTGCCTGACTGTATAGTTCTCATAGCATTAAGGTATATTTAAAGAAACCAACTCACATTTACTTCTGCCAAAGCATAAGCCCACAAGTCCACAAACCCCACGACATAAATTACTACATTCGTGGCATATGGTTGCTTTTTTTGACAGAATGTGTTCAGATCTATTCAGTCACTCAATCAATGCTCCCTTCACAGCGCACAGATTGTAATCATTTCATAGCCTCATATTCTACTTCTAGTATACCATAACTGCTGATTAAAACAACCAACTCCAAAAGATTTTCATCTTATTTTAAGAATATACACACGCTTGCGCTACATATACAGTGTAACAGACCATTGGCAATATGCTTAAAGAACTTTCACACTAATTAATAAGAAATAAACAGTACAGTTATATACCTACGGAAGTCATAACATCCCTGCATACAGACAGATGAACCCTTGCATCGAAGTCCCTTCAGCAGGCACAGGAAGTTTTCAAAATAATTGCCCTTTAGTCATTACAAGATTACTTTTATTTTAATGGATGCTCGTGTGTGAAGGAGAATACAGAACCAAATTTTATTTCTGAAATGTCTGCATCAATAAAGGTGCCTAATTAAGGTATTCATTAAAGTATACAAAGTTAACTTAACAGGAAAAATCTAGAGAGTACTATTACATTTCCCCATTAAACTAATTTAATTTGGTTATAACGCAAATTCTAATAAGATGATATTATTAACTAGTTCAATTTCAAAATGTCTTATCATGTTTATTTTTATTATGTTACTAAGCAAAGTAGCAATTGACTTAATTTATTTTATTAAATAACATTTCTCAATCCATTTAAAAAGGGACAATGGCCTATTTCTTTCCTTAGACTGTTAGTGTGCTGCCATTTTAAACACTACATTATAGTTAAGGTTTTCAGCAATTTCACAGACTAGCATTCAAAACCAGGTATACTTTTTTTACTCAAAGAAGTCATTTCATCTGCAGTTGTATCATTTGTGAGGGTTAGTATCTATTGTCACTTATGACTAGGGAAAAGATCTGCATTTCAGTTGGTCACCTGTTCAGTTGGTTATTTTTTCTTTCTTTCAGCTTTTACAAATAGACAATATAGACATTTCCATTATGATTTAAAATCATTATTCATAAAAGACTACAAAGCTATGTTTAATATTCTTCCAAAAGAGAAACAGAAGTTTCCTTCATAACAAATCAAGGTACTTTCTGACTTTCTTCCGTGATGTTAGAAGACAGAAAATGTAATATATAAAGTTCCAGTGGCAATTCACAACAGCCTTGTCTAAAATCTGGACATAGCTGGCCAACATAAAACTGTTATGTAAAATTATGCACAGTTTGCTAATCTTGGGGCTTCAGGGCTGCTGTATTTAACCCCAGGGGTCCTCAACATAGACCGTGTGTACAAGCAACAGTGTACAAAGCAGCATTCAAAACAGTGACCCATATAGACTTGTCATTTGCAGTGATGGGAAGGAACTAGACATCACCACAACCACCACCAATTGCATTACCTCGTAAAGGAGTTTTTAACCTGTTTGAAGACTCTGGAGCAGGAGCCCAATACTGAGATCACAAGAAAGAACACGCAGAAAGTTGTAATTCCTGCAAGCTGTACAAATAAATCCTGAGCACACCTCTGTACCTTGGCAGCGTTAATGATCACCTCCGATTCCTCCCTTTCTTCCCCTGTGGGGGGGGTCACTTCACCTGCAGTTTTTTCCTTGCATATCTAATCTCTCAGATAGCCAACTCTGCATGGAGAACCTTCATCACGTTCTCTGTACTTGACCTCATCTCATCTGCTAAATATTGATCTATTTAACATAGTATACGCATTAGAAAAATCAATACTGACAGAGTTTTGAAGTCCAATCTATTGATACAGAATGTTAGCAAGAAGGTTATTCAGTGTCAAACTAGGATGTAACCTAGTAAAAAACAAGCTACTTCTGTCAGTAATGGACAAGTCATTTTCCTCCCAAGATCTTAAATAAAATAAAGACTTTTCTAATAGTTAATACAACATAAATGTGTATTTCTTGTTGAAAAGTAAAATAAATATAAAAAAAATAAATAAGTACACAAAAATAATTATTTGCATAAGCCAAGGTTGTACAGTATTCCTACATTTCTTTTTAGTTCAGTACCAGAAGATCTCAAAACTAAACATTTTGGTCACAGAGGTCATATCAGTTTAAAAGCTTCCATCTGCTCTGCCACATTGATTTTCTAATGCACGTAACATGTTAAAATGGATATAGTCAATAGTTCAGCAGACCAGACAAATCAGAGACCAAAAATGCTGCAAAGATTATCTTGATGCTTCACCAATCACAAGTATGTCCTAATGTTAGGAGGTTAAAGGGATTTAATCTAATGTCAAGGGATTAACTTTTATGCTTTATTACAAGTAAACTTAAACACTTCACAAGCAATTATAAGCAGTGGAATATACCAGGAAATATATAAAACTAAAAGTAGTAATTTTGAGGAAAATGGTATTTTAAGTTGCAAAGTATCAACCAACAATTAAAATTTCAGGCAATCTCACCTGCACCTCCCCTAATGTGGCAGACAAAGGGGGAAAAGGCTAACAACAAGAATAGTAAAGAAGAGAAAAGCACAAGATCTCACCAGACTTGTAATAAAACTCCTCAGAATTCTGTTAAACAAGACAGGCATAGTATTTCTTGATAGTCTGGTACATTTACTGTGGCTTATGCAATACACCTATTCTTCAAAAATGCAATTCTTTGAGCACATGGTCTAAAGTCCTAATTTTGGAAGGAGTAGTCTGGGTTCCTTTCAGCTGAAAGATGCTTTAAACTTCAGAAAATCTGAATCTGGTTTTGCTATTAATTGATATTAGTATGATGACTTTCACAGTACCTTCCTACATTTCATGTATCAATGCATGAAAGAGTAATGAGAGAAATTTGCTTGTTGATGCATTTATCTAATAGTTCATTATCATCATCAAGGGTCAAAATATTAATCACCCACATGTATTAGGAAAAGAAAAAACACTAGTAACACAAAGTAAATGATAGTAATTAGTGATACACAGACAAAGTACAGGGATATACAATGAAACAGTCGCTTGCTCCACTGAGACACGTAAGTATCATAAACTAGTGCCTAGTTACTGAATTTAGAATAAAGAGCAGCATCAATGATACTAATTTTAAAATTAGAAGTGTAATTAACTGAGAGCAGCTTATGTGAGGTATTAGACAGCTGCATATTATCTGCAGTTCAAACATTTGTCTTACTGTTTCAAGGCAGTATTTCTAAACTCTCTCCTACTCCTCTGGCTTGTCATATATACTGATGCTGTGGTCACTGCTGATCCATCTCAAGCTTTTTTCCCAAATAGATAGGCAGATCCAGAATTGGAATTTACTTGAGAACTTGGCATTATACATTATTATACATTATATGTATCTGAATACAGAAGGTGAATAAATTGCTATTTTATTCTGTCATTGTTGTTGAACAAATACAGGAACAACTGTTCACCTCCGTGTACTGCATGAGGAGAACTTGTTTTTAATGATCTCCGGTAAGAAAATACAGACTTATTTTGATATCATGTACGATCAAGACTCCAATTAGTTTCACTGATGCAATCTACATACTCATTTCCAGGAGTGGTGGAGCGAAAAAATTTACTCACAAAAATTCATTTGTGTGAGCCAGTGATGGACAACACCCATCCATCACAGTACTAGGTATTTAAAACCTTAGAAACAAATGGCAGAGTCTATAAAATATTCAACAAAGTACTGGTGAACTTTAATGCCAGAATGCTGCAAATGCTGACGTATTTCCACAGAGGGCAAATCCAACATAAAATATAATTCGTTAGGTAAATGCAAGGCTACACGAATGTCAACTTTCCAAAATACACAAGATAGAGCCAAAAAAATGGAACCACTAGTATATCTTAATCAGAAGGTTACAGAAGTATCGGTTCTACCTCGATCCCCACTGGCAGAGCTGCCCATTTACATCCCATGGACTCTGTACCTGTATAAGCAATCAACATAATCTGGAAAAGAGGAGGGACAACAGATTGTCTGGAGGATAGGAAAGAAAAGACTGGCTATTACACAATGAAGTAGCACTAGTAGTAGTAGTAATAATAACAACAGTAGCACTTCTCTAAGCTTCCTTAAAAAATTTGCTTAATTGAATGCTGAAGATCCAGTTCTGTTTCTGGAGATACTGCTGTAACTCTGACATTTTTATTTTGCATAATACAAATGCAGTTTACACAAGAACCAGATTCAGTGTGTTTACAAAGGTTGTTTAATGTCTTCACTGTTCTCTTACATACGAGCGCTCCATTCTGCAAGGCCAGTAAATGTCTTGGTGAGTCATGCTGGTGTAAGTTGCTTGGCAATTCCAGTTTCTTCTTGAAGTACTTAAACCAGTTGGATAAAATACATTTTAATATTCAGGGGTTTTTTGCCTACAAAGTATCTACCATCTACAGAGTTGCTGCATTTTTTTTTCCAAAGTACTTCATCTCAAAGTGAAAAGAAGCCCAAAGAAATGGCTCTGCTTGCAATTGAAAAGAAATGATCAAAACACCTCATCTTCCCCTCAGCATTCTCCCTAGAATTTTGCCCTGCCTCTATCAGTATTGGGAAAAGTACTTGAAACTAGTAACGGCATAGAAAAGATTTTTTGCTGTTGACATAGCCATCAAGATTTCTCAAAAAAAAAAAAAACCAAACCAACAAAACAAAAAAAGGGGAGGTGGGGGGGGGAAATGACTTTATCAAAACAAAAAGTATCTTTAATGAAGCTTTCTACTTTGGAAACTCTCTTCTCATCCTTTAGTGAACAATTTGTTATGGAGACTTCATGCTCCTGTCTTCTAATTGACACATTTTTTTATATCCACAGTGTTTTTCTCTTTCTTTGAATACATCCTGTCAGGCAGGACTTACATAAACCACAAAATTAATTTGGTTGAATCTCGAATTTGGTTTTGTTGATAAAAAAAATTCTGTCAAAGGATTCAAACCATTCTGTCAACAAAACATACCTGGCTACTTTCAGATCTTTTCTGCAGATGCAATTTGCAAAAGATATCTTCTCTTGCAATTGAATTGATAATTTTAAAATGTATATAGTTCAAGAGCCTTATCTCCTAAAGTGTTGAATGTCTTTGTTAACACCTTCAACTCCCTCCGAAGGCACAAGTGGGAGGGAAGTTGTGCATTTTGCAGATGTACAGTCTAAGCTACCGCATGCATTACAATTTGCTCCGTCACACACCGTCTCTTAGTCTGTCTCCAGCATTTTGTACTTTTATTACTATATATCCTAGAAAAGGGTTTATCAGACAAAATAGACTCTGGTTATTTATTGGTGGCATTAAAGTAAAAAGCCAGATTTACAAATGAAATAGATAAAACTCTCCTTCTGATTGTTGTAAGAACTCAGTATTCCTGCAATATTTCATAGGCACCCTTTAGCTTCTTTAGCAAATTGCTGTTCAAGACAATTAGCTTTGGGCAAAGCAGCAATACTTTGGTTATTTACTATGGTAAAATAAATTTACAGAAATGTAACATATTTTGTGGAAACTCCCCCCCCACTTTGGCTTTTATTTCTGCATCAGAAATTCATATTTATGGTAGAAAATGATAGCCAACATCAATCTTCTGGTCATTTCACAAAGCCTGATTGTATTATTGGAAATAATTCTGCTTCCTATTAAGAGGAAGAGCCCAAAAAATGAAGTAAATTCACACCTGCTTGTACACAGCTATGGTGTCCATTCAAGACACTCATTCAGTGACACTTCTCAATTTGTTTTGTTTTTTTTTTTTTTTATGCTAAAGGGGATGAGTTTGAAGGAAGTTTAAAACTGAAAATTAATTGCACAGTGCATTGAAAATCTCTGCAAGCAACATTTGTAAGGGGTCCAAGGTTCTTTTTTAACTTTATTCATGTCTATAGCATTTTTTCTGGCACAAATATAAGTATATAGGACATGTATCTAGTTCACATTGTTTCTAAAATTATTGTTTAGTTGTTAAGAGTTATACCTGAATGCCCTGCTATTTTTTTACTGTTCCTTCTTTATCTTAAAGTATAGCAAGTACAGCTTAATTCTGGCACTGAAAGGACAATACATTACCCTCCAATAGCAATTAAACTCTTAAATTAAAGATGTGCAGTCAATTCTCATTGGCAGGTATTATTTTTCTTGTTTAAGAACAAAAGGCCCCTCTACACAGTATAATGAAACCACATTACACCTGTGTGCAGGTACACAATAGTACAGCACCACGGACTTAAGAGCACAGAGCCTAGATTGTCAAATAATTCTCGAATTACAAAGTCATGTACAAGGAATGAAAGAGTTATGTCAATCAAGGGCATCATGGCCTCCATGCCTGTTTATAATATGGACTCTATACAACATGTTACTGACCAAAAAACCTGTTGGTTTTGGGTTTTTTTAAATGCTTGGCTTTTTTGTTTTTAGAAGAATTTTTTATTGTTATAGCTCCTAAATGATTAGGAACACAAGTGCCATGGATTTCAATGAGGCTTCCATTCATAAGTCTATGGACTTACAGAATGCAACTGCCTGTGCAAACTACATATACTAGAAATTTCACATTCCTGTAAAGCTAGTTTCTGTCAGCACAATGAATCCTTCAATAAAAACCCTGCAAACAAGAGTCAAGAGAAAAAAAATAGAGCTACTGAGATAACAGTGCTATGTGAATCAAAGTAGTTCTAATGAATTCAGTGGAGCAAAGCCAACTCAGAGAAGCTAAAGATCTGTCCAAATATATTGAACAACTCATCAGAATTGAGTGTCATTGTTTTCTTATGCATCATAATATGATTTTAAGATCAGCTGATCTATGCACTTAATTTAGGTGTATGTCAGCATAGCACAAAACATGTTTTCAATGGGAAAAAAAGGACAACTCTATTGATCATGAGATACTGAGATATTGCTAGTTTGACACTTCAGGCAGAATTCTGAAGGACAGTCTATATTCTCTTAAGTTTCACAAAATGAGGATAGCCTACGCAATTCAGTTTTCTTCAGGGCTTTATCAAATCCCTAGATCCCCAGTGTGGCTCCACACATCCCCAGAAGAAGATACTAAGGCTTAGAAGAGGTAGATACACACCCCTTCACAAAAAGCCCATTCATTTTTATGTTCTGTCTGCAAGGTGAAATAGTGGAAAATAAATGCTCCATGGAAGACAGATGTGCTGTCTTCTTTATACTCATCAATACGTAGAAAGAGAAGACAATAATACATGGGAAATCTGTCAGGAATTCTCTAAGGTGGGATTGGAGCCAAAGATTAAGACTTAGACAACTTAAACCATCCTCTGCTTCTGGCCTACCTCTGAGAAGCTCAATGACTGTTGTAACACTGTCTGTAACATTACAGATTCAAGGTAACAAAAACTGCATGGTATTTGTTTCAACTTTACATCATTTCATTTCAGGATTCCTTAGGAAATTTTCTCACTGCTTTAAAATGTAACAAATCTAGAATTATTTGGTCAACAGTAACTGTTGCAGTTCTCACTTCTTTAGTCAATTTGTCTGTCAAAACATTCTCCAAGAACATATTAAAAATATTTTTTATTTTCATCAGGCTTAGAGTTCTTTGCTTTGTCCTTCTCTTCCTGCATTTTTAACTATCATCATCATTAACTACATTAATAATGTATCATCAGACATTACGTAATTTGCAGTATTCAGTAAATTTAGCGCCATGGCTGTGCTGTAAGTCACTTCTTGCACAACAGCCACATTTATAACCGTGACACTTCATTCACAGACCAAGGACTACATTCATGAGAATTTACACTCATACCTTCAAACAGCTTCAATTTAAAGATAAGGGATAAAAAATGGCAAGCATTTCAGTAAAAGATTCACAAAATACCAGTCAAGATTTCTCACATTTCTTGAATTTATTGCTTGAAGCTTATTTTTCTCTCAATTCTGGCATACAGAGAAGGGCAAGAAAAAGTAACCTCTCTATTCCTGTGGAGAACTTCTCGCACTAACGGAAGCAGCTTCAAGGGTTATGGCAGAGTTCAAAAGCTGTAAGCTTAGCTCAAAGAAATATCATTGGGTTTACAGTTTCAGACTTCATGACCAGAACATGTTAACCTGACATACAGTAGATGATCTCACTGGTAAGAGACTGAACCCATTTATAAGCAAAAAAAACTGTCAGGGGAGGAGGGAAGAAAAAAGAAAAAAAAAAGAAAAAAAAAGATGTAGAGCCCTCATTTACCATACAACCAAAATGATTTCTATTCACTGAGTTGTGGGAATAGAACTATTTAATTACAGTGGTGGAAATAATACGCACAAGAGTTCTGATTTTCCAAGACACTGAAACTTTGGGAATCATTTATTTTTGTTCAAGTTGGGCTTGAAACATGCATCATTATCATCACTGGATCACAGAAAGTGCAGGAAGAACTAGGGTATTCCACATATTTATAGTAGTTTAAACAAAGTATCAAGTCTGTATATTAAAAAAAGCACCTATCAATGTGAAAAAAATAAAATAAAGGAAAAGCAATGAGGTAGAAAGAAAGAAAACTAAAAAGAAACATTAATTTTACAATATATCAAATCTTTACTTACTATAATGATTAGCTGGATCTAAGTCACTTTTTAATCCAGAATACCAGAACCTTACAATTTAATGTAATTGCTAATCATACAGTGACTTTGCATCATATATAGCATGATATTTCATGCTCTGTAGAGTAAAAAATGTAGGTCAGGACCCACAGGCTATAGTCTAGCTATGCTGCTGTGAGTTTAACATATTGTTCTTCTGGGAAAATAATAAAACAATTTAATTTCACACACAAGCCAATGATCTTCAACATTCCAATTTCTTAAGAGTAAAAGGAGACTGACACCTAATGCCTGATTGGTGTGAATGTCACCCTACTAGATGCAAAAAGTTTTCAGTAGGAAAGCAAGTGGAAAATGTTAAAGTTTTGCCTTGCTTGTAAATGGAAGACATTACAATGGACTGGGAGAACTGTAACTGATGCTGAAAAGTTACAGTCAGTTCATCCACCTGAACGTTTTACATATACACACCTCCTTTCTGCTCTAACAGGTCTGCACTCAACTGGTTTAACTGAATGGTTCCTGAAGAATAACAAGGCTTATCACTGTACCTGTTACTTAATCTAACTCATCTTTTCAAAAAGAGAAGGACAAGCAGCAAAAGCAAGAATTTCTCATACGGTCCAATTTATTGGTTTAGTGTACATGTGAAAGTTCCAGCTGTAAGTTGGTCAAATGACAGTTTAATAATATTGAACATGTTAAGAATACTGGTAACAAGCTCTGCCTACTTGTGGTCTTACCTCCAGCATCTCACCTCTCTGACAAACCTCTCAAACAATAAGCATAGTAGACTCTGAACGTGGGTCAGAGTCTGTATTAACCTTATCATTTCAGGAAAATACTAATTTCTTTAAATAACTTTCTCCTGGAAAACTGGTGATGTGGTAGTCAAATCAGCAAGCCCTGTACTGTATTACCAGCTTTGACAGGAAGGATGCTGCTCTATCTTACAGCACAAAATTTTAGTCTGGTCTCTCCAGGGTTGACAACTCCAGGAAGAAAACATCAAGAACAGGAAGGTTTTAATGAGAATTAACTTGGGACCTGCCTCTGAAATTCTGCTTAATGTTCCTCTCTCCTTCCCATTTGTATATGGATACACTGAACATTGCTTGCACCTGTGCAGATCTCAGAGGACAAAGGTGTACACATCGCAGGGTTGCAGGACAAAACATGTTATGTTAGGGAAAATATTTTTTAAGATTTATTTTACACTGTTTATGGCTGCAGCATACTTACTAATATGCATCCTAATAATAAAAAAATGCATCCTTATTTAATCAGCACCATCCCTCTACACAGCAAGAACAGTATATATAGTACCTATTCCATTACACCAATACAGAAAGGTGGCAAATAACATTTTGCACGTGTATTAGTATGTAATATCCCCAATACTGTTTGTGCAAAATTACTTCAGTCATGAGTCATGGTCATATATTTCATTTACAGTTTTCTGCAACCGTTCTGGCCATCCTATAACTTAAATCTGTGACGGATCAAAGATCTCTGTAGTTTCACCTGTGGACAACACAGATGATTCTTAAGCAAGATTCCTACTAACCTGCCAAAACACTGCCACACGAAGACCAATAAATGGACCCATCATGGCAAAGGCCTTCTAATACTTCACTGACTGTAGTTAAACTCAGGAATAAGGTTCATTCATTATGAAGCTGAAACATGGCCCATGAGAAGACAGCCTGCTGTGCCTAAACAGACCAGTTTCTGGAGACTGTTGCTAAGAAGTTGCAGGCACATGCATTGCAGACAATTTTAGACTACCCAAATCTGTAAAACCGACACAAAATACACTGCACACAAACTTGCAGCCATACTATTTTCTAGGTAAGCTGCTTTTTGGCCTGAAAAAGGCTGTTTGTCAACCTTTCCTTCTCCCTAACACCCAAAACCACTTAAAAACTAGTGATGGAGTATGGCAGCACTATGCCTCTCTTCACATGGGTCACACAAGTCGAGCCATACAATAGCAATCAGCTCTGAAAGGTGCGGCATTAAAAAAATTTTCATTATAGAAGATGCATTCAGATCCTGATTCATATTCCTCATCTGAATCAAGCAGGCATACTGCAACCTAGATAACCCACCTCTTGGTGAATGCTCAATTTAATCATCAGGCTATGTATTGGTGAGAAAATCCTCTTCAAAACACCTTACACTAGCTTTAATTTTTAATGAAAAAATTAGCAAAGATATTGAGAAATACATAGAGAACCTAATGAAAAAGGTCAGTTTGAATATACAGTTTAAAAAATAGGTAGTTGTTTT
Organism: Haliaeetus leucocephalus; assembly: GCF_000737465.1. Taxonomy (NCBI): domain Eukaryota; kingdom Metazoa; phylum Chordata; class Aves; order Accipitriformes; family Accipitridae; genus Haliaeetus; species Haliaeetus leucocephalus. Next base: position 5,075,136 of record NW_010972776.1, read on the forward strand.
GTGATAACTGTTATAAAACTTAATGGAAAACAGAAACATGTGTAAGTAATGGAAAACATTTGAGTTCAACACTCTCCCATCAACAATAAGAAATTATCTATTAGATATTCTCAATAGAGATGTGCATAAAAACATCTGGCTAGGAATGAGCAACTCTCAATTTGATAAATCACAGTTTTACAGGTAGAATAGGAGGTTGTTTGTTTGGGTTTTTTTTTAAATCTTCAATGATTTTACTTATGCCTGCTCCACTTGTAAACTCTTGCAGTAGATTTCATTTAAACTTCAAAAAGGACTGATTTTGATCTTAAACCAACGGCGGTGTAGACTACAACTGAAAAACATAAGCAAGAGCCCAGTAAGTGCAAGTAAAAAAAGCACTGAACACATTGACAGTAGCAAAAAATTCACCTTCTACTTGAGTTCACATTAGGGCTCATGATCCAACTAAATTCCAATGTTTCTCAGAGATCACATGGGAAAGAGAGGGGAAGAGAAAGGAAGAACATTTGAAAAACAGAGGGTCATATCTCCTCTTTTTCTTCAGTTAATGGTTAGATTCAGATACCTTGTCTGCGATTCAAAAATTTGGGGCACTTACATGTTACAAGTGCCAGACAGCATGGGCTGGCTACTTACGAGACGATGTCATGCCAAATTTCAAAGTTTTTCCTTCACGCAGTTCAGTCAAATACTACAGTACATTCTAGAAATCAGATGAAATTAAGCACACTGCTATTTGGCCATTAAAATGAATAAGCTTCCCAATCTATCCACTCACTAATTTAAAGCCACTTCACTACAGCCGTGCCTTTTCAAAAGTAGTAATATTATGAATGCTTCTAGTTAAACTATTAGGCTTGTCTTTTCTTCCAATTAAACTTACTCACTTATAAAGAAGAGATGAGCATACCTGAAACTGAAATTGTTCCCATCCTAAGAACATTTATGCAGTTTCTTTTCTGAGAACATACTTTAACACTTCAACAAGAAAAATCTGCTCACGTGAAGATAAAATGCAGGACCAGAGCACCAATGAACATGTGCAAGGTCACTGTTCTTCCGTGATTCATTCAGAGCACTGAGCATTATTTGTCTAATGTGCAAATTGCTGAGCTGCTAATAGCAAGATTCTTAACACTTTTAAGCACTGCAAAAGTAGACCTCCACCTTCCCTAGCCTACGAGCCACAAACTGCAGTCAGCTCACTTTCATGTATTCTTAAACATTTCAGTTACATATACTTTAGTCCTCAAAACCACCAAATGTTTTAGCCGTTTTCTGAAAGTACAAATTTTAAGGAGTTAGAGCCTCAATTCACAAAATGAAGACTATAAAAAGAGAAGAAAAAGAAAAGGAAAAAAAAGGAATGCCTGAGGTGCTGCTTTTCTTCTGAAAGACTACAGAAGAATGAGGGTCTTACAATTACAGGCTAGGTAACTATGCTTTCACAAATAACAGGCTGTACAGATATCAAGCCCATTTTAAATCTCCATGTTTTTTCCTGTTGTTCGTAGTAAAATAGAAGTACCTTCACAGTGCATGAAATATACCTGAGAAAAAACTTTACTTCCCCTGCTTTTATTAGTCTTGCCTTCAGTCCTATTAAATTACACCAAACCCAATTTAAATGCTTTTTTACGTTTAAGAATGCTACTTAATCACATTTGTATCATAATACAGGTGAGCTTTTCACCATATATATTGCGCTCTACACTGGGACATAAACGCACTTGCTCAAAATAGCATCAATTAGCTATATGGATTTATTTAATATGCCAGACACAGTTAAAATCACAGAATAATTTGCTAAAAGGATAATCACACAAGAGCTCCAAAATTTAATGGTTATTATCTGAAGATCTGTCAGCATAAATAGCGAGTACTGCTTTTAGGAACATAAGTACTTTTCTAGTGACGACTTAGAATGACAGTAGAACTCCATACATTCTGTAATGGACAGAACTTCTCTTCCGTTATTTTTCAAAGCAGAATTAGCTTCATTTTACAACAAAGGGTGCTGACATGAAGGACGTCATAAGACCCACAAAATTTCACATCACTAGTCAGTAACAAAGACAGTAACAGAATCCAGTTCATCTGAACTTTAAGCTCCCATTCAAAATAGCTGTTTATTCCTAATGAACACTAAGGGGAGAGAAAAAAAAACCTTAAAAATCAAGCATTAAAAATGTTTGCAATAACAAACAGGAGAAATCAGTTTCTCCAAGAGGCAAAAAGCTTCTGTCTTCACTGAAGATAGGATTTCATTCAGTGTATTTTATTTGTAAAACACAGAAGTTTGCCTATATCCATACATAAAATAAATACTATATATAACTGTAAAAAAGGTTCAAGATATGGATTTGCATCAATATATGGATTTGCAAATACTCAAATGTACAAAAACAAGTGGGAAAACAAATGTACAAACCCCAGCCTTTGGTCCTGAGCTTTGTACAAAACAGAAGCCCTGTATTTTAGGTAGTCTACATAATGATGAGTAGATAGATGTCAGTATTTCAAGTCTTAAGGCAGTACTAGCAAATGAATCGGTAAGTTGATACGTATTTTTTTTTTTTTTTTTTTCTTTCTGAACATGTTAGCTAAAATACTGGGGAGGTAGAGATGAATCACCTACAGAAAATTTTGCTTTGATGTGGCCTGAAAGTTTACAGCCAAGGTAGCTGTTGATATAAACAGGAAAGATCTGCTGGCTGTAGCAGTTTTGCCTATATACATTATATGTCTATGTAATTATTGTCTAATATTATATAAATATCTATTTTTATAAGCAGAAACTGGCATTCTTAGTCTCACAACTCCTTTACGCTTTTATTTATAGAATCTTGTTATTTTAGCTAGAAAAGAAAAAGCAGACTGACAATCAGTTTATTCCAAGCTGTTCCAATTATGTAGTCGCTTGATTTCAAGCGTGAATAGTTTGAATATGATATAAGAAAAGTGCTGGAATGGAAATAGCTGTTGACAGGCTCCCACCTATGGGAAACAGGAAACATATCTACTGTTTTAGGGTATTGTTATGAAACAGTCACTCAAGTCTCCAGAGTCTCTTTCAGGATTCCAGGGAAATATTAGAAGGCTCAAACTTTCTTTTCTCCAGGGTTTTTATTAGAAGAAATTCATTCAAATTCAAACACTCCAATAAACAAGCAGGCAAGCAGAGTTAGTTACAAGTCCTCAAGGTACTACAAACCAGGCGAGTGTTTAGTGTAGCTCAAAACTATTAGATTAAACTCAGCATAGATGCATTCTTTATTGTAATGTAATGTTTAATTACTTTTTTTCAATGCTATGAACACCTTTAAAGAATACATGCCCTAGAAATTTCTGTTATACAATAATCATTATCAAATATTTATCATTAAAAACCTGTTGTGGCTATCCAATAATAGAGGAGCTTTAGCTGTATTATCTTACACCATTTATTACTCCAGATGCTTATGACCAACATTAATTTAAGCAGCTATGTACTAAACAAGTATGTGGAAACAGATTTCCTTTAACAGAAACCTGGTAAATGTTAGGCATGTTTTTAGACCAAGGCATCCATTTAGTTTCTAGGCACACGTACTAAAAACGCCCGCCAAACAAGTATCTACTTGTCAGAAGCTGTTTGGCTGTACCAAAATATCAATGTTGGTACCTCTAACGCTGACATTAATTATTTTATTTCTAAGGGGAATTTTACTAAGCAGGAAATTTTAGTAAATTTGTTCATTGGCTGGCACTTTAATTTTTGTTTACATATTTGAAGTGTAAAACATTAAAATTAATATTTATTTTTGATCTTCATATTAGAAGTGAAGATGTTTCAGCTTCCTTAAAACTGAGACACATTTGAAAAAGCTAAAAGCCCTCAAAGCAGTAGTTAAAGAAACTGTATTATAGAAATGACTTTTAAGCACCTTCAGGTTTTTCTTCCACAATAGATTCCAGCTGTGGATTGCTCGAGAACTACACAACACTTTTTAACCTTGCAATGGAAACATTTAAGGATAATGATCCTCTCCGCCCATCAGATGACTGTACTTGTGCAGGAAGCAGACTGAAAAGCATTTATTGTGGCCACTACCTTTTCTTCTTCTTTAATCTCAATAATGCCAGCAACCATATAGAGAAGAAAACCTGGGAACAAAAGTATCTAAGCAAAATATCAAGGCGATTTTATTCATCACATATTGTTCATTTTAAAGAAGAGTCCTGGGTAGCCAACTAGTAGACTGCCTCCTTGCTAGACTAACTAGTGTCTTGAGGAACCCCTTGAAAGGAGCCAGGTTACACCTTCCCTCTCCAGACACAGCAAGGGGAAAGCCAAGTGGGCAAGGACACATCTGCAAAGAGACACTGTGGAAAGGACCTGGAGCAGATGTACAGGCAGACCTCAAAAGTGATGGAAAGAATTTTCTTTAGGCCTAAAAGAGTATTTATGCAATCCACAAAGCCACTGAACACTGCATGCCTGGAAAATTGGGAAGTAGGCAAATATTTAAAAAATAAAAATAAAAATAATTATTTCTCAAACTTTTATTTCTATTTTGATGGTATAAAACTTGTGGTTCAAGTTTGCATCTTAAGAAAGCTCAGCCCTTAAAAGTTAAAACCTTTGGTATCAAGGGAAACTCTTGATCTCACACTTAATTTCTAACTTCCCCACTCATGACAGCTATGACGCTGGATAATCAACTACTATATTCTGAGTGCAAATATGCTTTTACCTTCTCATTTAAACTTGCTCGCTCTAAAGGACAGAAGCTCACCTACAGCCATCACTTCTACCCTAACCAGAGTGAAACAAAAGAAAACCAAACCAAATCTCAAAAAACCCATAGCAACATATTCCTCAAGAAATTATCCACAGGTACTAAAAAGAAGAGCTATAAACCTTATGACAAAAATGTGACCATCAACACTGTAGTCCATTCTTTGTACAGTTCTGTTGCAGACACTGACATGTCTCAGACTTTTGATTTCCAGTTTTGTTTCACGTCCTCTCAAGCAAAACGGCACAGCAGAGCCATTGCTCACAGTGTCAGTGTTCTCACACTGCCAGGTCAGCTGAAATGATCAGGAAAGCTGTACTGGAAAATTGCCAGACCCTCTCAACTTTGCAGTGTATCCTGAAAATGAACACACTAACCTTAACTACGGTCATACACTACGTTCAGATCTCCAGAGCCCCTAGAGTAGCAACTTCTGTTTTCCTAAACCAGGAATGAAATGCAAATACAGCAATATGCCAAACTCTGGAAATACACGGTTATTTACTCATGCATAAACGGCCTAGCTGGGAGCTGGTATGTAACAGGGTAAATGAGCAACTAAATCACTTCTCAGATTATAATATGACGGGGGCAGGGAGGGCAGAAACCAGACAGGAATGGAGAAGTAATTTATTTGGGGGGGTGAGGGGGGATTATGCTGCTCTTTGCCACACCAGAGACGCACAGTCAACCATTTGAGTGATGTTAGATCAAGGAGTAAGAGTTCCCCACCGTGGGGCCAGGGACAGCACTGACCCACAGACTGTCAGGCTGACTCTCTTATACTCCGTTTTGTCTCTTTTGCAGGGACTTTTAAAGGAACCTTTCATTTGTCCTGCCAGCCAGAGGCATCAGAGGTAGAACCTCACCCAACTGCAGTAAGAACAAAGAAACATTTCGAAGAAGTGGGGATACAAAATAATATGCATAGAAATAAACCACTGAAATAGGCATTAAGAAAACTAATTTATAACCAGTAGGATATTTTGCTAATAAATAAATATGCTTACTGTCCCACTGATTACAAAGCATCTCTGCTGATGTTTCTTCTCGGTTGCTTATTTTTTACTCTACGACTGTACAGTGTCTGGCACAATGGGGTTCTGATCTCAGCTGGGGCCTCTCAGCACTGGCATCCCAGCAATCTTAAAAAATGGTGACAGAAATGCTCTCAGTATAAGAATATATATATGTGTGTGTGTATTTATATATATATATATATTCCATTTTCCTGAACCTTGGTGACCTCCTGACCTTGATTTCCTTAAAAGGTAATATTTTAAATGTGCTTGTTTATGAACAAAACTCCAAGTATTATTTACACTTAAAAAGCTTGTATCCAAGGTTCTCAAGATATCAATAAAAATGACTCTTACAATACATTAATGAAGTGCACTAAGAAAGAACCATTAAGCTGTTTGGCTGGTGGATGAACTTAAACAGAATGCTTTTCCAAATATTATCAGTAGGACAGATGGAATCATGAAACTGTTTCTATTCCCAAAACAAAACACATGGAAGTTCTGCTTTTAACTATCTCATATCTTATTCCTTATTAAAAAATGATAAATATGCAATAAATGAAAAACCTTTTTGCATATAAATCAAATTAAATTAGTGAGCAATAAATATTATACTGCTTAAGATTTCTGATGTAAAGTTTTCTATTTATAGTTTTCATAAAAGATTATTTAAAAAATTCCAGCTGATACACACTGTTCTATTATTTTGATGAGTTTTTCACTAAAAAATTTCACTGACATAATGAATTCATAAGGGTGAAGGTGAATTAAACTTCTTTTGGTTTTGGCCTGAAGTCATAAAACCGAGCAACAACATACCGTCAGAGAAAGTGTTTTTAAATAATACAAAAGGTAAAAACGTTCTTTACATCAACACTTTATCTTAATTAAATGAATGTTTATACATTTGCATAAGGAAGTAAATCTATGTGAAAATAAAGTGGTTTTTTACAAAGTATAATGTGGTGTCCTATTCAGGGATGTGCTGCCCTGTTGGCTGCAACTTATATAAAGATTAAGGAAAAATTGGAGCTAATTCAGTATAAATCTGAGCTGTGGTGTCATGCGTCCATGCCAGTTCAAGTATCTCCACAGTCCATCTGTTTGGATGACAAATATTCAGAATACAAAAGTGGTGCCCAATGAGGAAATCATTGACACCAGCTGGGAACCAGATCTGTGCTCAGAAGAGAAAACTAGAAATTAAAGAGGTAAATGCTGATCACGTACATTCAAAATCCAGATAGCGGGGGGTTGCCACAGTTGTGCCTAAACAGTTATTACCTCTCACTAAATGACGCACTGAATGAGCTTAAAGGTCAGCAAAGCTACATACATCACAGACCATATTGGACAGGGATTTTTTGTATAGCTTCATGTTTACTTTAAGGCCCAACATTTAGCCCAGGTTCTGAGAGATTACCATGTCCTATGCAATTACTAAAATCAGCCCCCAATAAACTAAACTTCTTAGCAGCAGTGATCTGACAGTGCAGATTAGCTGACGGTGCAGGCTTTTAAACTACATCACAGCTAAAACTAGCAGAGGATTAGAGAGAGGCAAAATGGTGGGATAACAGAGTCTCAGAACAATACACTTACATATCATGCCATAAGGAAGCAGTAACATGCATTGACTCATTGGTCACAGCTGAACAAAACGCACAGTACCTGATTTCTCTTTCCTCAAGTGAGCGCTTCACTTGTTGCTTTCTAAAGCCTTAATTCTATGATTTGGCTGGTCATCAAAATTTTTATCTTTTTAAAATTTCAGGCAGAGCCCAAAGCCAACTGAAATCATTTGTTATCCACAAAGACTTTCTCAAGTCTCGAATAATCCCCTTTGTGGACAGTTATTCATTTTACATGATACTGTTCTGAAGCACCACCGAATGAATGATATTACATCCTAATATATGCTGGACTGAAGAAAGCTGGCTGCTTGAGTCAAAGAGGAGATAATGACATAAAAGAAACCTATGCTGCAGGAATAAAAGTCAGAAACTCAGAAAAGCACTGCCTGAATTCCAACATGGGAGTTAAGAAACTGAAGCATGGAATATCCTATATGTGCGTTTTCTTTTGCCTTTCCACAGAAGTGTTTCTTATTTTGCATAGATCCATATTTCTCTTGTTCTGTCTAAAGTAAAGGATGAACAGCTTAGCAAAGTCTGTCTCTTTATGGATTTAGTTGTCATACAGCCCTGGAAAGGACAGACCCTAAAGGAGAATATCTTTTTCAATGTGTTTTAGCAAGTAGAAGTCTTGAGAGAATCATAAACTTGTGCAGTAGTCCTTTGAATCATAAACTTCTATGTCAACGCTCAGGAAGTGAGCCGAGACAGGGAAAACGTAGCACCTGTAATCTGCCCACAGCTTGGGGGCCCAAAGCAGATCTGATTTAGGGGTTACGGTACAGCAACATGGGGATAAAATCCAGAAGAAGAATCTTTATTATATTAACATGGTAACCGAAATCTCTGTATTTAATGTATTAAGACAATAGCCACACATGCATCACTGCTTCCTAATGTGGCAAGAGGAATGTTGTTTGGTTGATCACTTTGCAAAAATAAAGGCAAAAATATCAGCAACATAAAACTCTGAAAAGATAAATATATTCCAAATACAAATACTCAGACATTGATCTTCTCCAGCTACAAAGGTATAGATCCAAATTCAATAGTCCAAAACGACATATTCTAAAATATTTGTAAAGTACTTTTTTAATAAATGGATGCTGGATCAGAATACCTAGAAGCCTCACTTTTCTACCGGTAAGGTGTGAGGTTAATTTTTCAGGATATACAACACTGACTGTTAAGTATACTTGAGTGTACTCATAATAGCCTGTCCTTTCATTTTGCACAACCAATTCCATGACAATTTTGCATCTCAAAAACCCCAAGAAAACACCACATAAAATTTGATAATGTCCTCTGAACATAAGCCTGCAAATTCAAATTACTGTATATATGCATAAGACTTATTCAATTTAATGACCATTTACTATATTAGAAATCAAAACAAGTACTATGAACATCATAGTCAGGCTCTTAATCACTCAAATGTCAAACACTAATATCAATGTTTATGCAAAAGGGTACTTGTTAACAATTCAGATAAACTCTTCCAATTTTGTTAACGGTAGCTTTAACATCTGCATTCTAGGTAACTTACGACATTGCACTGAGTAACATTATTGCCAATGGAAATTTTTGTATGATCTTTCTTTTGTTTTGGAAGAGAAAATACATTCTGTCTTCCATAAATGTTCTTTATCAAGTTTAAGTATATATTAGAATAATTTTTTTACCTCATGTTTGAAACTTCTGTGTTGATAATGTTAATCACACTTTCTCCACTTCTTTCACACTGTTTAATTTTGGTTCCATTTTCCAATGACTTTGCAGCAGATATTTTCTTTGACATGTTATTTAAATGTATCAAAGTAAGACTAAAATCTATAAATCAACACACAGACCACTTTGTAAGACATTTTTCACTTTCTATTTTCTGTGTTATGTATTTACAGCGATTTATTTATTTTTGCAACAAAGGACTTACAGATAAATCAGCTATGTACGTTTGAAGATAAACTCAAGAAATTAATTTCTATTGTTTTACCTTAAACACTGAGTTTAAGATCCTCTTTTTCTTGATATAAACTCCTGAAAAATCATTATTAGATAGATAGTAGGATAAATTCAATATAAATTCAGAAAACACAAATCTAATAAGCACGTAGATCTCATTGGTAAAAATCTTTAGAATTTATTCTGAGTTGTTAGGGCTCAGACAAACATCTTGCTTTCACAAAGGAAACTTCCTCCAACTTAAAGCTTGAAATAAGCTGAAATTAGCAAATGGTCAGGAATTGAACAAGCAATTAGAAGCAAATTTCACAGCTTCCTGGAGTCACCACACGCACACAACCCATGTAAGCCTGCACGCGAATGTTCTATCCTGAGGTCCCTTTCCCCTATCCACTGTGTGACGGACCTTTCCTGTAAAGTTGTTCCCTATAACAGAGAGAAATCTTGTGTGGAAAGCTGCACACCCATGGTTTTGCTATTTATCCAGCCCTTTCTTTTTTAAAATGTTACATTTTTTGGAAGCCACCATCTCTTGCAGAAAGACATTCTAACCAACACGTCCTTTTTAAGCTACACTGCTTCAGTAATTTTTGTTCTGATTACACTCATGCACAAAAGCTTGTCTGTAAGACCTACAGATAAACAGCTAGAACTGGTTCTCCACACATCCAGTGATGAATTGCAGAATCCAGAACTCTCCTGCTAAGGGGTGAGATTGCTAACAGTGCTTACCGACTGCCAGAAGCAAGAGGTGGCATGGGTTACACATAGCTTCATGACACAGGTACTTAATTTTTGCATTTGCAGACATAACTTTCAATCCTGTAGCACGATAAGTCTTTTCTGAGTACCTTGACTTCTCCAACTACCATTGATTTTAGTTTGCTCAGAACCAAGACAATGGCAGCCATTTGGCTGTTCTCCACAAAGCTCATGGTAGGAATGCGTCACTGATAGGCTAAGCTTGTAGCTGAATGAAGTAAACCATGCAAACCAAAGCAACTTTGTTTTACGCTTCTGTCTAGGTATGCTGCTCAGTTTGACTCCCACGTGCTTTCATACGGTGTTAGCAAAAGATTTCCTGCCAAGAAATTTGCTAAAATCTTACTGAAAGACTAATATGCATATACACTAGTAGACAATATAGGCATATAGTAGTAACAGCTAATAGTGGAAGGAAAAGTAAAACATGTAAATTAGAAATATATGAATGGTTTGGGTATGTATCTTGAATAACTTGCATGTAATTAGAAACTGTGAGAGCACTATAGAAAAACAAAGACTTATAATAGTGCTTCTCCCCTCCTCCCCTAAATTGATACTTCATTTTATTAGGTCACAGATGAAATATATAATAATTGCTTTTCATATCACTACCAACGTGCTTGTCATCTAAAATAGCTTTATGGTCATAAATTAATAATTTTACAAAATGGAATAACTTCCATTACTTTACAGGTGGATAACGGAAAAAAAAGAAGAGAGAATTAATAATAAAACTGTATTTACTATTACTTTTGCAGATTTATGTGAACAGGGCCTATCAGTTTTAGATATTTATTTAAAAGGCCATATACAGAAAAAGTCAATTTTTAGCCATTTTCAAATCCCTACATTACTCCCCAGTGTGAAATTCATTAAGAGAGGCCTAAGACAGACAGTAATTGTTGGTAGTGTTGAACAGAGTGAAAAATGCAAGGGAACACTGGGACTTCCGTGCAACATTTTACTTACCTATCTATTGCTTTTAGCATCTGTTTTTACAGGCCTGTAAATAACTACCCATAAATCTTAAATTTGCAAAATATTACCATTTAACATTGATGAATTTTAATACTGCATAATCAATAGTTACTACATTGTAATTGAAAATTAAGACAGAAATGCAGCTTCAGAGACTTTCTTTAACCAAAATTTTTTTTTTCTGATCAGTAACTCACACTAATAAAAGGATTTAAGCAAAAGTTTACAAAACACCTTGATCCAGCCCCTTGTTTCACTTTGGGACTCTGCATTTACTTCATTGATGTCAATACAGACACATCCTCCACCCAAAGGAAAAAAAGAAAAAAACCTCAGAAAGCCACTATCAAAAGCTTACATCTGCAAAAGTTAACTTACACAATACTGTTTTTGGAGAGAAAATGAAAGCCTTCTCAACTTGTATTTTAAAAACAAATACTCCTTAGCTGCAGCAACTAAAACTTACTAGACCCACCTAGATTCCTACACCATACCCCTTTCGCTCAGACGTTTGATTTCAAGCGATCCCACTCAGTTCTGATTCACTTTGTCTTGGACGAGCCATGAAACAAGCACGGTCTATGCCTGACAGGACAGGCTGGTACCACTGAATATGACATACAGCACAAAGTTTGAAAGGCCATAACTGTCATATGCGTTAGTGTCCTCTGCTACTGGAAACCAAAATCAATCTTCTATGAATGTTACATAAATGATTAACATTTTTGGTGAAATTATATGCACTTCTTTCATGTTTTAAGCTTACGTAGGTACGCTATTTGCACCTTAACTGTGCAAATGTGATGTGGCCTTAACTGTGTTGGTATTAAACAGTGTGCATTACAATGAACTGCACTGCAAGAAATGCCATTAACCTTAGAATTTGAGAGGAACTTGAAAAAAGACATGCTAGACTTTCAAAAAGTCCTTCCAGTCACTCTGTAAGGCAGTGAGGTAAGCAGTTTTTTCTACTTAAAGTAGAAATAAAAACTGTAAGGCCTTTTTTTTTTTTTAAAAGTTGCTTGTACAGAACTCTTGCACAGAGACATTTTTCCTTCAAATTTCTTCCCCCATGGCCACATACATGTTCAGACTGCAACCAGCTGTCTGACATCCTTCTTTCTGATTGTTCCTTGTTAGGCATCCCTCTAAGTCTAACTCTCCCACTGCTACAAGTAATCTTTATACCTTTTTTTTTTGTTTTTTGTTATATGGCACTTGTGTATTACAGAAGTTAGCCAAAGAACAGCAAGAGCCTCCTGCAATGAAGCAGAACTCCCTAGGGCTTGTTTATATATGAATAATGAATTGGACTAATTCAAGTCATGAATCCAAACCATTAGAGCAAAATGAGCAGAAAAAGATCAAGATATTTTCATATTTCATTGGGAGCAGCCTACAAAAAGAGATTTACCTACACGGAAATTAGTTAAGTCTCATGCAAAAATCAGTGTGCCCACTTATAAGTATTCATTCAAATCACTCGCTGCAATACATCAGTCCACAACTGGCAGGTGGTACCTAGTTGAGGAAAAGAGGTAAACGGAGGGCACAGCTTATTCAGATTGATTTGAACAGGCTGGAGAAACAGGCTACAGGGAATCTAATGAAGTTCAACACAGGTGAGTGCAAATCCTTGCATCTGGGATGGAACAGTCCCATGCAGCAGTACAGACTGGGCAGCGATGGGGAACCTGGTGAACAACAAGCTGTTCATTCTCTCTTCACTGGTCTGCAGTTCCATGTAACACCTGATTTTTCCCTGTTGGATACTTTTTCTGTTCACTTTGTTACCTCTAAAACTGGTTATACCCTGCTCTCCAGGTTGCTTTGATTTAACAACCAGTCATTGACTATAAACGTGAGTCGTTTATAGCCCTGGGGCCTCTGGTATCATCCTGTGCTTGATAATGGTCAGCCCAGAGTGTACCATATTAAATGTCAAGGTACATACAGCACCCATGCCCTCAGATAACCATACAGCAGAAATAAATCTACCAACCTACCATTTGAGGTAATTTCACCAACTTGAAATGAAGCTTTTTTTTTTTTCTTTTGGAGTATCTCTGAATTCAGCCCCAAGCTACAAAAGTACATTCATCCACTAAAGAAGGTTTCCCAGCACAGGAAATTAACTTACTCTGGCATCGTATTTGAGGTGATGCTATAATCATTCTCTTCCTTGCATAAGGTTTGCCTGATTATAAAGTCCCAACTACAAGGGTAAGCGAGAACCAAGGGCACTGCCTATCCTCATGTGCCAGAGCCAAAAAAGATCTCTTCTAAACACGAGAATCTGCCAAGACTCACTACGTACAAAGAATGGATGAGTCTGGCTACGTTAGATCCTGAGAAGGACAAAATTTACCTAAATCTATTTTATTAAAGATATTTACAAAAACAAAACACTGCTTGTAAAAGTAATGGAAAGGGACTATAGCAACGTTGCAAAGGCAGAATTTCGAAATCTAATTACTAGTGTGAAAAAAGGTGAGGTGGTTTTTTTGTTTGTTTTCTCCAGTTTTACCCAGAACTGAGAATCCAACAGATATAAACTACTCCTGTAGGAACCCTGAATCATAAACACAGTATTCTGTTGCAGGTTATAACATCTGTAAGATTTTCTCTCATCTACCTTGGAATTGAAATTTCTGTCAAGAAGAAACTTGTGTAGTGACACTGGATCTTAATTTGATAGTGTATTCTAGACACATTAAAGATTGGGCTGGGTTCTCCATATGCTCGGATAAATTTCATACTGGCTTTAAAACTGCTAAAATATAAGGTCATCTTGAAGTATCACAAAGGTATTTTCAGTCCTTCTCTAAGGTAATACGGCTGACACAATCAGTGTTGTGACTAGAAAAATGCATACATGGGCATATGCGTACATCTGTATATGTGAGGTACATGTAAAACTCAGACTGTCACAATTTCAGAATCATCAAAATTTCATAACTTACAAATGGTAACTGATGGTTGTCTTGCATATGAAGGAGAACCAGCTAGCTCTGACCTAGCACTTCTTGTGCAAGAGCTGTTTATCATGATTTAAAAAAAAAAAAAAAAAATCACATTTGAAACAGTAAATAATTTACCTTCTAAGGCTTAAAACCATTATAAACCAGACTTATTTCAACAAGGAATAAAGTCCTACTTCTCATACCTGGAACTGTAAACAAGAATATTATGTTAAAGAATCTGTTTTTCAGAAAGTTTTTAGAAACACATAAAAGCATTCCTTTTTTCTCTGTCTCACATGGCAATGAAACAGTGGGACCTACTGCATACTTAGTAAAGGGATAGGTAGAAAAAACACTTCCATTGAAACCATTACTGTTTCTTTTTAAAATAGGGGAGGTTTTTTTTCAATAGACAGAATCCAGACCAAAGCATACTGTGAAGGTTTTGTCAGCGCTTATTTCAAATGACCTGAATAGCTCATCACAGCTTTGTCAGTACTAAGCAGCATACCTATTCCAACAGTTTGTTAAAACCCTTTATATCATACAGCACTATCCCACATTTTGTACAGATCACCTCTTTTGTAAGTCCAGTTAGTAGATAATAACCACAGCTTGGTGAAGGTAACAATGCCTTCTTTCCCATCATATGCCCATGAAGATAACAATCACACTGGGCCAAATTCCACAGGAACTATGCTGTAAATAGCCTACAAATCTCAGTATTTCAGCTCTTCAGTGTACTGGGTTTCTTTAATAAATTCAGTAGTTTCCCACCATTTGTGTCAAATGCAGTATTTCAAAGAAGCCCTGCATTACAGAGCAAAGCTCCATAAGGAAAGTGTACTTCTCTGTGCAGAAAGGAAAGCAAGACTGCCCAGTACAGACTCGGCTGCACTTTGATGTAGTTTTATGCGCTCCTCTCTCTTTCATTTACCCGAAGTTAACCAACTGATAAACAGAAAAAAAACATATCCAGGAAACCAAAGATTATTCACTGGGGAGGACAAATTACAAAACTGTTCTTCATGCCCAGTAATCACTTAAATCACAAACCATTAGCAGCAATCACATTGATCACATAAAACAACTTACAGCCCCAAGAAGCAGCTAACCGTAATCCTTCAGAATATAAACTATTAGTAACTGTGTGATTTAGTATTGTTAATAGATAATGATTTTAAATGGCTATTAAAAGATGATATCAATAGCCACTTTACTGTGAAGCTTTGACCTTTGACTACTGGACAAAATAGTACTTTAACTAAACCATTTCAGTGAAGCTCTTTCCTTAGATAATGACAGTTTGTTAAGAATTTAGTATACACATACTGCAGGGACTTTGAAGAAAATCTGTTGAGTGATGAAAACATTCAACTACAATTTGTAAATTAAAGGTTCCACCTGAACATTACAAAATATTGGACATCAAATCACTATTTAATTAACTGCCAAAATGCATACATATATACACACACAAAACTGCATATTACTTTCAAAATCTCAAAAATGCATTACCATTAATTTCAATGTTATAGAGAAGTTTCTTAGGATTTTGCTAAGTATCCAATGAGATCCTCCCCAAACATCCTTCAGAATTTCAGAGTTTCATTGCATTACTGACTTGTCTTTGAGTTCTTGAAACTGCTGGAATAAGGAATACATGAAGTGTCCAAAAAGATTGCTAGAATTTTTAACATCACAGGTAAGAGTGTTTGTCTACTCCCTACCTCACTCCCCTGTTCTGGATGCCGATAGTGTCCATCTCTGCAGTAAGTATCTGTGCAAGTACTCTTAACTTACCAGCAACACGCTCGATCAAAAAGGAAAGCAAGCAAATGGGCCTCAGCATAAGCCAACATAAATAAATACAACTATAAGTGAAAAACTGGGAAAACAGAAAAGGTCAGAAGATAAAAACAGCAATGCCTGGTAAGCAGCATGGTATCTGGAACCAGCTCATATAACTACATGAAACACAGCAACTTCCTTTATATTTCCTTGAATACTTTGAAGTACTTTAAGGTCTAGCTTTCCTGCAACCCACCAGATAACAACAAACATAGATGATTTGACATAATTTATTAATATGGTATTTCATTGCTACATTCAGACATACATGGTTATTGGAAAAAAAATATAAAACACATGAAGCTAGAAAATCATAATTTTTAACAGTAAAAAAGTAGAAACAAGGTTAGGTGTAGGAACTCTGCAAGTGCATAAATAATAATCATAAGAATCAAAGTTTAATTTAGCATCTTTGACATTTCTGTTATCTGATCCTTACCCTAGACTGCTCTAAGCAAAAACAGAATATAATATTAAAGTTAAAACTAATAGCCTCCTGTAACTACATTAAGTCAAATTAAATTGATATTACTGTACTTCCTGGTATATAGCCATTTGGTACAGTAAACAATTATAAATATATACGGCTGAATGCATTGCATTCACTGGCCTTTGTAACACTGGGAGAACAAGTTCATGACAGAAATAGATACCCAGTCATTTCATCTCGAGTCTCCCCAGTGTGTATGAACTGGACTGCAGGATGGGGAGATAACCCTGCCATACAAATACTCTGCAGACAGAGATGCCCGTAATTCACCTAGCCCAACAGAGAGCAACAGAGGCAGGAGGAGAAACCATCTGGGGAGAGCATGGGCAAGCCTTGCTATCTGCAGTTCATTTCCCTCATACACTCCCCAAGCGTCAGTAGTAACTGCATTAGGGTTGTCCATGCTCTTTCCTTCCCTTGAGTATGTGATTGTGGGGTACCTGTCCAGGAATTTCTCCGATCCCTTTGTGAACCAGCTGAACCTACCTGTCTCCAAAATCCATGCCAACAGATTTCCAAAGTTTTCTGTGTAAAAGTATTTTATAGCATCTATTTTAAATTGATCTCTTATCAGTTTTAATTAGTGTCTCCTAGTTCTAGTACCAATATTTGGTGAGTAACAATTCTGTATTTACTTTACTCACTACCTTTATGATTTAGTAAGCCTCACATTTTCCCCATTTCTACTTCATCCTTCTACTCTCCAAATTGAAGAATTTCAGCCTTTTTAGCCTCTATTTACAAGGTAGCTTTCTCCATCCTCTTGATTATTTTATCTGTGATCTTCTGTACCTTAACTCTACTGTGTCCTTCTAAGAGTATTCAAGATACAGGCATAAGGTTTTAAATAGCATTTATCTCCTTCCCAATACGTTTCCTGATAATGCCAAAGACATTGAGGGCTTTTTTGAGAACAGGTATTCACTGAGCCAGTGATTTCAAAAACTGTTAGCAATGACTCCAAGTTCTGGTTTCTGAAATCTGTCAGCATCGTATCAGGTTTAGGTAAGATTTTTTTTCCAGATTCGTTACATTAAATTTATCTACACCGAAACTCGTATGCCACCTTTTTTCACATTCGTTACATTTTCTGTAGTCTGCCTGGCACAGCATTAGACTACCCAAAAGAGCTTGTTCATCTGCAGCCTTGGAGACTTCACTGCATACAAAATCACTAGGATTTAATTTTCATCTTTGCAATTCACAGTGTATTTTTCTGCTAATTTTTATGAGACCTGCCCACTGAAGAGTCTTTAACATTCTCCACAATTTTTCCTATGGATTATAATATATTTGGATTGGAAATAACACTTGAGCTATTTACCTGTTATTAAGGCTATTAAAACTAGCTATAACTTGCTATTAGCTAACATTAAGTGCTACAGATAACCAGAATAATTTAGAAAACATCTCCTATTTCTTAGTTCGAACCTCAGATTATGAAGAGTAATGAAGTGACAATGCGTGCTACTTCCCATAGGCATTCTGTGGCTGAATTCTAGTGATAGCAAGGCCTCAAAAATATCTGAAGTTGGGTCAAGGCAGAATCTAATTATTTTGCTAAGTATCTAAAGCACACAGCAGCTACCCAAGCCTCTTCAATGAGGAAATCAGTCAAGGTATGTCAGCTCATGATTTTTAAAGGTACAATTATTGTTGCTGTTTTCTAGGTATTTAAAGATCTTTAAAATGGCTACATTTAAGGCTGGAGAAGGTAAATACATACATACATATTTGCTGAGAGAAACTTCAGGGTTTTAAATTGGGTAAGTAAATCCTAACAATTTCACTCCCTATCCTTTTCTTCTCCCCATGCTTTGATTGTAAAAGAGCTTCTGATTTTTTGTTTGTTTCTTAGGATATTTTTTTGGTTTTTTTTGAGGAGGAGAGTTTATTAATCAGGTCTGAGTCATTCTAATACTTAATACTTCCAAATTTTTCATTGTCTTCATTCAGTGAAAAGGAGCATTACAGTGAAGATTTTAGCTCCAGAGATATGCTCAATCGTCATCAGTGGTTGATGTTGCAACCCAGCCCAACACAACAACTCAAAACCTAATTCACTCCCCTTCACAGAAGGGACTCAGCTCCCTGGATCCCTAAGTGCCTTTACTCTTACGATCACTACAGATTTGGGAATTCACTCATGTTGTTTCCCTTGGACGACATGTAAACAAGCACAAAGTGAGTGACAGAACAGGCACCCAGATAACAACAACTAGATGCTCTGCCAAGAGCAGCAACAACTAATTAAATGAAGTTCCTGGTGCATATCTCCTACCTTCACTTTGCAAACAGACAACAAAGCTTTACCTATCACAGAAAGGTAGTAAGACGACTTGTGCACTTGGAACAACTCTTGATGAGATACAAAGCAGCAACAAACCTCTTTACCATTATAGCATATCACATCATCTCAGAAGGTTATTTTTCATCTTTTGGACACTGTAAAACTCTCCTGTGTAGAGCAAAATGCTCTAAAGCCCTCAGACTTCAGCAGTGATTCATTCATGTGGTACAGCTTTGTTGTCTGAGACTGCAGAATCAACCAGTGATCATTACTGCAGACAGGATCTCCTATTATTACTATTTTTTACAAGGAATGAGGCTTATCTGCTGCTAAAACAGGCTCATCTCTCAGGCTACCTGTATGAGAGATTATTCTACATTTGATGTTAGGACTCTGTGCTAAGATTTTTCATAGAAGGTAATCATCCTTCAATTCAATAATCCAGATGGGTTACTACTAATGAAGAAAAATAAACGGGCATGCATACATACATTATAACAAAGGTAACAGCTTTACCTCAATGCAATGCAGTCACAAGGCTATATACCTCTTTATGTTTTTGAATTTTTTTTAACATTAATAATGGATAGCTTCTAGAAAGCAAGCAGCAGAAAGTAAAGTTATATTTCTTCACAGCTGATTAGTTTCATTTACTTTTATATTCCTACTCTGGACTACAAATACTGGTTTTAGACTACAAATACTTGGTTTATGCCATGAGGCAGTACTACTTCAGCAAACAAACACCACTGGCAGAATGGCACTCAGTAGTGAGAGCAAGAGCAGGAGACTGTTCCTCGCAAGTCCCACTAGAGACCGGTGCACCAAGCCATAAGAAATCTTACCAAAGTCATTAGGATTACCTGTGTACCCAGATATTGGGCTGAAATGCTGCCTAAATCATGGAAATCAGTATCAATTTTGAAGTTGTTACAGGAAAACACCATGGATCTTACTACCCCTGCTCACTGTGGAATTGGCAGTGCATTTAATGTAACTTCAATAATGAAAAAGTTGACTACAAACCCCTTCGCTCTGTTACCACTGTCTTCTGGAATGCCTACAGAACACCACTAAGTACAAATAGCTGAATTAATCAGTGCTCAAAGTATGCTAAAACCATAGAAAAATGCTAAAACTGAAGCAATAGCTTAAAGAAACAGTAAAATGTAATGTATATTCATCATCAGCTATTCTTCTCTGCAAATGATACCAGAATAATATGCAGAGGCACTAATGTTGTGCAAAAAAAGCCCCACCAATATTCAGAATCAAGACAACTAAGATTTTAAAACTGGTGTTTACACTGAACCTCAGGGAGGAAAAAAAAAAATCCCACTTTTCAGTTAAATTAAATTATTTTTCTTTTAGAATTCCTTCTAATTTCTTAAAAATTATACAGAAGAGGTTTCTGAAGTAAAATTGCAAAAAAGCAAACCCCGTCCCGTCCCCCCCCCCCCCCCCAAAAAAAAAAAAAAAAAAGATTTCCAGTAAAACAGATATGGTTTTCACAGACCTGTACGTTCTGGCAAAGTGATTTTATCTACATCCCCCAGACCCACAAACAGTCAAACATTAGATTAGTCAATAGATTTAAAACTATAAAATCAAGAAGAGAAAGCTAATACTTTCCAAAAATATGTTTATTAACTACATGAGGTGGGCAAGAATAATTATTCTCCCAGGAAACACTCATTTTAGAAGGCTGAAATCAAATTTCTTTCCCCAGAATCTAATGCACTAAATCTCTGAATTGCATTTTGGCTCAGGGCTAAATTGCAGTGTAGGTAGACACTGCAATACTAATTCTATTTTGAAGTGCTTTTTTGAAAATTCCATATAAAGACTGTTAATTTTTAAGCAAAAGTTCTAGAAATGGAAAAGAGAATTTATTTAAATCTCACCTTACTGCAGACTAAGCTCTGAGACTCCCTACTGAAGGGGAAAAAACATGGTCTGTTGCAAAAACTTCAGTGTACATTCACCAGAAAATTTCTAACTACAGTTGAGACAAGTGGTAGAAAATTATAGTCAAGATAACTGCAGACAACTCAGAAGTCAGCCTTGTATTTATAGCCATCCCCGAACTATTGTCATGGAATAACACCTTAACCAACTATATAAAGTTGTCATTGCTAGAAACAATCACCTGAAGCGATGCATCCACTCAGCTCTACAGATACACTGCTGGGAAGAAGGAAGGGAGGAACCCAACTTTGCAACGGCCAATTCAAATTATTAATACTGACTTAAATGCAAGGCTTAGATATTTGCTATGTCAGATCTTTTTATAACCTCTGCTTCCAATTTTATGTTCTATTTAATGGTGAAGCCCTTCCTTACATCTAGATCGTAAGAGCTCTGGGGAAGGGAGTACTGCCCTTGAGCTTCTTGTAAAGGACACGGCACAACGATTCCTATGGTCCTGCACACTGCTACAAGCACAACTTCAAATCAGAAAACAGGGAAAGACGTAGTTATCAGTCATTGTGTAATTTTGTCCCTAGTGTTTATATTAGAAAAGAAACTTCTTAAACTCATTTTGGCCACTTCAAACTGGCGGTTATAGAATCATAGAATCATTTCACTTGGAAAGGAACTTTAAGATCATTGAGTCCAACCATAAACCTGGCACTGCCAAGTCCATCACTAAACCATGTCCATAAGCACCACATCCACACGTCTTTTAAATACCTCCAGGGGTGGTGACTCAACCACTTCCCTGGGCAGCCTCTTGCAATGCTTGACAAACCTTTACATGAAGATATTTCTCCTAATATCCAATCTAAACCTCCCCTGCACAACTTGAGGCCACTTCCTCTGGTCCTATTGCTTGTCACTCGGGAGAAGAGACCGACCCCCACCTCACTACGACCTCCTTTCAGGTAGTTGTAGAGAGCAAGGAGGTCTCCCCTCAGCCCCCTTTTCTCCAGGCTGAACAACCCCAGTTCCCTCAGCCGCTCCTCATCAGACTTGTGCTCCAGGCCCCGCACCAGCTTCGTCGCCCTTCTCTGGACACGCTCCAGCACCTCTGTGTCTTTCCTGTAGTGAGGGGCCCAAAACTGAACACAATAGTCAAGGTGCGGCCTCACCAGTGCCAAGTACAGGGGGACGATCGCTGCCCTAATTCTGCTGGCCACACTATTTCTGATACAAGCCAGGATGCTATTGGCCTTCTTGGCCACCTGGGCACACTGCTGGCTCACATTCAGCCGGCTGTCAACCAGCACCCCCAGGTCCTTTTCTACCAGGCAGCTTTCCAGTCACTCCTCCCCAAGCCTGTAGCGTTGGGTGGGGTTGTTGTGACCCAAGTGCAGGACCCGGCACTGAGTCTTGCTGAACCTCATACAATTCAAAGTTGAAAATAGCTAACTAGGGCAGTAGAGAGCTCAGTACACCCTTAGCTAACTTTTTTTTGGCCACATTACTTCCACTCAGCCCATGGATCCAGCCTGTCCAGACCCCTCTGTATAGAACCTTCCCATCCTCAAGCAGATCAACCCTCCCGCCCAACTTGGTGTCTTCTGCAAAATTACTGAGGGTGCACCTGATCCCCTCGTCCAAATCATTGATAAAGATATTAAACAGAATTGGCCCTAATACTGAGCCCTGGGGAACACCACTTGTGACTGGCTGCCAACCGGATTTAACGCCATTCACCACCACCCTTTCAGCTCAGCCATCCAGCCAGCTTTTTACCCAGTGACGAGTACGCTTGTCCAAGCTGTGAGCAGCCAGCTGCAGTAAGACATTTACTACCATCTCGCAAGTAACATTATACAGCTCATAGTCCAAAAGCATTAAGACTTCAGTGAGCTACAGTTCAAATCTAAATGGGTTCCCACTGACTTCAATGCAAACTGGATAAGATAGTGTTTTTCTAATTGCTTTTATGTATACTTTCATCCCATTGTCAAAGATGAAATTCCAGACAAAGTATATAAAGAATACTGTGTTGCAGAACTAGAAAAAAATTTCCAAACTGCTTTAGAGAAAAGATCCTCCAGGCACTGAAAAAAATAGGGCTCAGCCTCAAGCTTCTGTTTTGGATGGATTGCAATAGATTTTTCCATTGGGCAAACCTTAAGCCTCAATCAGCACCAAAAAGAAGTGATAAGCGAAACAGAACTTAAAGAGTACTAAGCCTCCAAAATATGGTTAAATGCTTTTCTTCTTTCCCTTGTAGATTTTCTTCCCATTTTAATTGTCTTTAAACTAGACAAGGATCTTTTTGATCTTTTTCACTTTTGTTTTCCTTGCGTGTAACTTTACATTCATGACAGGAATACATGATACAAATTAAGTGATGAAAACAAAGCAAGAAAAATATAATTTGTAAATCTGTAAAGTTCCATATAAACCCTTCAGATCTTACTATGAAAGGTGATATTTCATCTTTAAGAAATGTTAACTGTATCAAACTGATTGCTTCATGGATAGGATTTTATGGTCAACTTTATTAGAAGCGTAAATGAGTTGCAGTGATGGGCTGGCTGACTTTGAAGGAAAAAAATCCTTGGAATCTGTGCAAAGAAAATAACATAAAGAAAATAACTACTCATTTGGTGATCTCTAAAAATGAAAGTACATAAAGATGTTCTATTTGTATTAAAATGAAAATTATATGTTCAACAGCAGGAACTTGTAACATAGGCAGGGAAAACCATCCTTAGCCAGACAGCGAGCCCAACATCAAGCTTGGCAGCCTACGAAGTGCAAAGGAACACCCAGAAGTATCAGCAGCTGGAGTGCGAAGGCAGTACAGTCACGTGCCATTATCTCAGTTGGCTCCATGCTTGCATTTTAACCCTCCAAAAGGAACTCGGCAGCACCTTGCCTTGTAGTGTACCTCAGCAGAGGTGAACTAGTTTACACTCCAAGCAGTTAAAAAGCAGAAGCAAAAATTTCCCTTTGGAAAACACGTTCAAAGTTTGATGCACACATTACATGTGCTGGTGCATATGTATATTTATCAAATTGACATTTCTTGTGAAGAATGGTTTATATGTACCTCAGGAATCTTTAATATTGTTTACAGGTTTTTTTACAGTAACATTAGTGTTGGCTGAGTGCGGCTTACGGGCCATGGATCCGGAATGTCACAAGAGTCCGTGC
Source organism: Haliaeetus leucocephalus (assembly GCF_000737465.1). Lineage (NCBI taxonomy): Eukaryota > Metazoa > Chordata > Aves > Accipitriformes > Accipitridae > Haliaeetus > Haliaeetus leucocephalus. The sequence continues at coordinate 5,098,990 of NW_010972776.1, forward strand.
CCTAGGATCAAAGCTGGTCTAGTAACACCGTATCATTGTGCAGAAGTCAAAGAGTACCAACAGCATAATAGACTAGATAGCCATGAGATAATTAATTGGGCCTAGAAAGCTATCCAGACCTAATTTACAGGCTTTTTGAAGGCAGAAGAGGCATGATTAATGCCCATCTTTGTTACCACAAATTTTGCATCCCTATTAAATCTCATTATTAAAATCAGACAAGGGACAGGAAAAGGATGACTGCAGAAAACCCAATCAGAGGAAGAAAAAAAAAGCACATTTCCTTTGTAAAGCACATATTCTCTCCAGCTGTCTTCCCTTCTGTGGTGCTATAGTGTGACAGCACAAGACTCCCCATGTTTGGAGAAAAAAAAGAAAGTGAAGGGCTTGCTTCAAAAGATCATAACTGCACTTGGGAGAAAAATATGCAAGGAGGAGGGTGTGGAGAATACTTCATAGTATTATTCAGAGGCTAATTTAATCCCTTCAGAATCAGTGCATGAAAGAATCTCTTGATTGTGAAGACAGAGATAGGAGGGTAATTTCTCTCAAGATAAAGTTAGTTATGATGAAAGTTCTCCCTCCCCAAAAGGAAAACACAATCTTCCCTGAAATTAAGAATTAGGCTATTAACAAATAAACAAAAAAACCCAACCTAAACCAATCTAAATATTGCTAGAATTCTACCTCAAAAAAGTAGGAAGAGCTATTTCACACGTTGCAAAGCAGAGGCTAAGCAAAGACTCTTCTAACCTTGACTTGAAAGTCAATGGTATCATAATACTGAATTTGTTCTTAAAATGTAAAAAAAATAGAGCCCCTGCATGGATCACTTGTGTCACTCCTGCTTCCCACGCTGGGACCAAATGCTATACAGAATTAGTTTTACAACACTGTAATTCATAAGCCAGAAAGTCCAACTGTGATCTCTCCCTTGTGCAGTGATTATCTCACAAGTCAAAGCAACTATGCTGTGACGTAACATAAGAAACAGATCTCCACCAAATCCACTCTAAAATTCTAAGGGAAGCAGAAACAAACATTAGTATTGTTGTTTGGGAATTATTCTTATTTTTTAATTTGTGAGGCATGGAATAGTAGGAGTTTGTACTGACTCCCATAAGCCACTCATAATGACCAAGCAATGAAAATAAAACTGAACAGCTTCAGTGGACTTTACAAATGCACACTCCTCTTCCCCTCCCCGAGCACTGTTTAATATGCAACTGGACTATAATGTTTCTTGTTAGGCAGACAGCTTAAAATTAGATTTGTGGGAGAAGTGATTGATGACCAGAGTTCCCACAGCCCTTTCAATGAAACATATTCCATTTCCATTTCAAAATATGTTTATTATGAATTATTGGTTTGTCATTGGACTTGATGAAAGCGAATTTACATGAACAACTCAGACCTTTGCAAGGGGAAACACTTTAATCAGGTAACCTTTCCCTCAGTCTTTTCCCTACTTTACAGAAACAGACAACCTAGCTAGAATTTTGTTATTTGCATACAGAACCAGTTTATTGATTGAGCAATGTTTCTTAGTTTGGAGCCACTTACTCAAAGTCAAAAAACATTGTGACCTCACCCCCTTGCTCTCAGAATAAATCATTAACATCAGTGTCTCAGGCAAAGCTTTATACTATTTGTGCAAAATGATGAAAAAGCATCTGCATACTGGATAAGAGAAGAAGCATCTTTTCAAAATGTCCTTATAAGAAGAAAATTTTCAAGCAGAATGGTCCTTCCAAGTACAAGCTGATGTATTTGACAAAATATGCTTCAAATTCCAGAATTCCTGTTTTCTAAGCAGCTCTAGTCTGAGGCTTACTAATCAAATCCAACATGAGAAAAGAGAACATGCCCCAGTGAACTACAGAATCATTCCACCGCTTGCCAGTGGTTAACTAACTGGTATTCCCTGGAGCACAAGAACTCCCATCATTCACAATACAGCTGTTACACTGCCTGCGTTACAGAAATTTTGACATAGTTGAATATGGCTATCGTCACCATCTCTCAGTCACAAAAAGCAGCATTTTATCAACAAAGGTGGTTATGGACTTTTTTCCCTGTCTTATATAGCACTGGTTATGCAGGCAGGATTTTTTTTTTTTTTTTCTCCAAAAAGAGGACCAATAGTTATCACTGGCCCTCTGCATAAGAAGCTGACTCTGAGGGACATTCAATGACAGGGTGGTAACGTTCAATACACGAGAGCCCCTGCAACCATCATCTTAAAACCCCTCAAACTCCCTGGCATCAGTTGTTAAGTCAGCAGTTTGGCTGACCATAGATCTCATTTGAAGTAGAAACCATTCCTTGCCAGAGCGTGATGAAATGATTGCAAGGCCTGTAGCAAAGGATAAATTAGATATTGCAATTAAAAGCATACATGAATCAGTAAAATGCTCCCTATGGAGAAATTAAAGGAGCTTCTGAAGTCTAAAGGTCATTGCATAGTATTGAAGGTCCATGTCAGCACAAACACTGATACATCCACATTTTCTTTATATTTTAATATAGGCCTCTGGAATGTTACCATCCACTTTTGACCCTTACCAGAAGGAAAAATAAAAGACTGGAATCCCCAGGGCATTTTTGTAAAGGACAATGCTGCCATGCTCCTCATTTCACTAAACTGTAACCGTAGTACCTCAACCGCAATGAAAGCAACTTACACTTGGAAGATTAATGCTGGTGTTGCCATTAGTCACCATTTGAAAACAACAGCACAAATACCAGAATTGTGATACATTGCACAGTATCTTTCACATATGGGGATATTATTTTCATCAGTTTATCAACATTTTCATTACATATTGTAGGTTAGAATTTAAACCCCAATGGCAGAGTACAAAACAGCACACCAGGGTTCGATTTGTTATTGACAAAAGAAAAAAAAAATTCTCACTGCTACAATTAATACATCTCATGGAAAGTCTGCACCATTCCTATAAGTATTGAACACTGCTTCCATTTCCCCACTTGGTTTAAAGGATGCTTCATGGTACCAAACTTTTCCAGATGAAGCCACATTCACACTTAAGAAGTGAAAGGGAAAAAGAGACAAGAAAAACTGGAAATGAAAATCAGAATGGTAGCCAGAATTTCCTTGTTTCTTCAATTATTAATCTGAATAAAAACATATATATGTATGTTGGTATATTTGGAGTAGGTCCTCTCTCCATACTACAGGCGAAGTATGGAATCTAAGATTCTGCCTGGCTCTGCATTATGTACCACTGACATGTCTGATGTCAGCCGTCTTCTCTCCTGGGTTTTTGGCCAGACAGTGCTTGTAATCTGACTTACTCTAGAGGGTGATCTGTAGACATCTAATCTTATTTATCTAAAAATTGCATGGTGTGTAATTTTATCTTTTATGTTGTGTGCCAGTAAATGTACAACTGACATGATATTCCATACCTGTATGTAAGAGCTGAAATCTGTTAATACAATATCTGTAAAACTACCTGTACATTAGAGAATAGAGATCAAACAATCTTGGTTCCAAGGTCTATCTTCTCATCATTCATTCATTAGAGAAGCATGAAAATTAAACCTAAATAGACATTATTAAGAATTAATATATAAACATCAAGTAAAATATCATGTTCAAGAGAAACCCATCATCTGTTAGATAACTACATACATGCACAGATACACATACAGTTTAGCTCTACAGTAGTATTTTCCCTTAAATAACATCAATATAATTCGCAAAATGTAATACAACATAGTACACAAACCACAACACTCACTCTAAATTAAATAAGCATTCCCTCCCATTTTACAATCACTAGACGTGAAAAAGGCCAAGCTGTTCAGTTTGAAAGCCAAGCAAGAACAGTGTGCATGTTACAGAATGCCCACAGGACTTAAGTGCTCAGCTTGACAACAGTAGCTTAAGTTTGACACTTAAAAATGATAACATATGACTTGCCAACATTTTCACTCGAATGACATGGAGTAGTCCAAAGCTGTTAAAAGTGAGATTATACTTCTCCTAGATTTCCCAAAGAGAAAACTATTTTTGCTGTGGTGGTGTTCTACCTCAAATCAAGGGTAGAAGTCAACCAGAAGGAGGTCTGTGAGTCAGGAAAATAAACACTGTATTTTACCCCTTCCTCTATGACTTAGAATTTCTCATATCTATAAGTATATACTTATGTGGCTTCCAACATTACAAGAGCCTAAAAGATGGGTTTGATTTCATTTTCAAGTGTCAGTTTTAGCAAACATGTTTTTCTCCAGATACACAGAAGACTGGGTGAGCTACAGTGCGGTATAGAATACAAGAGGGATTTGATATTCCTGAGAATACTATGAATAGAACAAAGAACACACGCTTTGCTTCCCTGTTTTTTCCTCTTCAGCACAATAGTATAGCTATTAAACAGATTTATTGATGGTATGTATGATTATTTCAGCAAAAATGTGAGGGAGCAACGGATCAGCATTCACACCTCATTTCCCATCACATCCCACCAGAACCAATGACCTCTCCCACAATACACTCAGTTGAGGGATAGCACCAGACAATGTGAGATAATACATGTCCAAAACAGATGTATTCTTCTTCTTGCTTTGTCACAGGTGAAAGCATAAATTTGTTGCCCATATGTATAGATGTTTGTTTGCTTTGAATGTACAAAGCAGCATTGCCACATAATTACCATCTGCCACTTCATCAAGGGAGAGAGATACAGCTATTGTTTTTTCTTTTGTTTTTGTCTGCAACCTTTTTTTCCATGGATTTCATGCAACATAGAGTAAACTTATGGAATGTAAACTATTACTAAGTGGTTTTCCAAGTAACAGTGAGCAACACTTTTACTTTAAAGGCTGTCTCAACCTTTCACAGTAAAACTCAAGTCTTCACATAAGCATTTCATCTCAAGTGTTTGCATGTAAAAGTCACCAATAGTGGGACAGGACTACTGAATGACCAAGTAAAGAAGTTATGCTGCCTGGCAGCGCACACATACAAGTATCTGTCTACCACCCAGCCCTGACATAATCACATGCATACCAACTAGCAACATGCACCATCTTTGAGCAAAGGCCCTGAATTACTGCACTGAACAGCACGGACATTTTCTACAGCTGATAAACATTCTTTAGTGACTAAATTGAGAGCACCTCATAGGGGAAGCCTTGGAGCTTAATGCATATAAGAGTTGTTTGATACAGGTATTTATGTTCTGTAACCTGTAGAGTTAATTAGAAGAGTTATGAAATGCATTGCCAGCACTAAGAGTGTATTCCAGCTGTAGAGAAGGGCTTTTGGATTACAAACCAGGTATTGTTCAACGCTTGACAAGCAAGTTCCATCTATTTTTAATTTAGTCAGCTCTGTTCAGTCATGAAGCATCACCAGTGGTTGCTATGATCTAACCAGTTAAAGCATGCATGCAGTATGTTTTTTGTACGTCATACCTATGTATTCATATCCCATTTTATACTTCTTATGCACCATCACAATTCAGCAAGTATTATAAAGGGTTTGTCCACTTTATTCTTGTTCCTTTCCCTCTGAAACAGCGTCCTTTTTGCACACAGCACAGACTGAGAAGCAGCATCACACCCCTAACCACCAGCTATTAGCTGTTACTAGACAACAGCCCACAACACAAGTGTACTAACATAAACACTAACATAATGGAATTGCACTTTCTGGTCCTTCAAGGACGCTACTTTTCTTTGCGCTTTTAGTTTAAGCATTGGTTAATTCTTTGCAGTTATCTCTAGCCTCAGACCTGCACTCTGTTTGTTTGTTCTTTTTAATCCATGGAGGCGGGATGTTTTATCCCCCTCAATGCTCTTTGAGCAACGGACATTTAGAAGAGCAATGTTGTGTATCAGCACAGTCTGATCAAGACGGCATTTTAATTATGCAGATTCTCTCTTCCTAGTCCCCCGTCGTCGTCCCCCCCGCCCCGTAATATCAGGAACTCCCAAAGCATTAAAGCTAAACTAAGATCACACACTGAACCCAATGCTCCCTCCATCTCTGGGACTTTCTTTCATTAGGGAAAGTTAGAACTGAAGGTCTTTGAACAAATTAACTTTTCTAACAGGAACTGCAACAGCGGAGATAACTAATGTAAACCATGTTTGTAGAGACAGATCAAAAGTAACTTTATCATTGGGGCATCAGCCTAGGCATTCAAAACATAAGAAATCAAAGAACTGGTAATTCATGTTTCTTCCGTATGTAACTGACATGAGTGAATTGAATTATTTCATTTAGATAAGCTTTCAAGAAGAGCTATATCCAATTCGAATAGCAGCTGTCTGGAAAAGGTCCCCAAAGAAACAAAAGGATGGGTTTAGGAAAAGAAGCAGCATTTCTATGAAAGTTGTATTGGCTACAGCATGGGACTGGGCTCTATCTTTAATAAACATACACACCCACAAGCAAAAAGAATAACTGTGATACTTCAGAATACATTTTTCATCATACCAGCCTTCTGCAGAGACATGAAGAAAAAAAGATGCAGCTTGCCTGGACATAGTAACCTCATACACATATATCCACTCTAATCATGAGAAAGGTGAGAACAATGAAGTAATTTAATTTTTGAGTGGTTTCTACTCATAATACATTTCTTCTGACAAAAGTTTTCCTTAGAAGGAATGTAGAGTTTCTCCCAAGGGAAAAAATTTAGACATCCGCCACAGTACCAGCTTCATTTTCACCCTCAGTCTACACCCTTCAGCTACCTCAATCCATTAATTTCTTTCCTATATAAACATTTATGTAGTGCACAGCTCTCATGAATGAAATCCCAAAGCAATGATGAGCTTGTTATAAGAATAACTTGATATAGATTATTATTCAGCAAGGATACAGCCAGCAAAGTAAAACCATCTTAAAACCAGCACTTGGCAGTGGCTATCAAATCCAGCTTGTTACAGTGTTACCATCGTTTATAAAAGTGCACTCTAATTAAGGCAAATGAGATAGCAAGAACACAGTGACATTGTTAACTTAATGACCCATAGCCAAATTATTTAAAACTTCTTTGAAGTTCAACTTAATTGTAATGGATATAATATTGAAGAATTTGAAGCAGCTCTGGATGCATTGTAGAATAACCCTAATGATCTTCCTCTCCTCTCGCTTGAATTTTGGGGGTGTGGCGTGTGTGTGTTCAGAATACTGTTTATAATCCACGTATCTAGTATGGAACTGAATTCCAGTTTATAGCCGGTGCCATCCTCACAGTAAGATAACATCCGTGTTCACCAAACCAACCGCCATGCTGTATTTTAAACTAATAAGGTACAAGAACTTGGCAGGTATTATGAGGAAATTGAGTTTTGATCAGATACTCAGTTCTGTCAAGTGAGAGTTTGTCAATGCAAAGAAAGATACTTTTGCAGATTCTAAAGGCACTTTTTTTATCATTTTAAATACAAAGCATGCAAAAACCGCTTTAAATTAATTACCAACATAACTGTATTTTGCCTTGTTCTAGAAAGCAATCTCAGAAGCACCACAGCGTATTGTGGGCTTCCAACCAAAACAAAACCCATTAAAAAATGCAGCTTTACTGCAAATGGCAAGTTTAAGTTACTCTGGAGATTGGTAGTGAAATCCAACATAGTTATTTTTCTTACCTGAATTATGAGTGCATTGTTTTCATCTGCAGAGCAAGACTTGATGTCTAATACGAATTTGTTATAAAACAGAAATGAGAAGAACATTTTTTTTTTCCTGAAGTATTTGATTATGAGCTCCGGAAGGAGAGTTACTTCCCACATAATGCAGAACAATCAGATCTGTTTAAGACCATTGGTACAAATCATGGAAAAGATTTGGAGCATTCAGAAAAGACATGCAAATTATGCTGCATTCCCATACTGGTTATTAGGGAGTAAGGAAACAAGCAAAAGCACATCTACAGGAAGTGTAACACACATGGAAAAAACCCCCAAAACTTTAATCAGCTTAGACTGCAGTCTTCTGGTGCTAGACTGCAATAGAACTACTGCACACAGCAAGTCCATTCACTAATTAAGGGCACTGTTAATTAGCACATATTACTGTTAGAGATGGAGTTTGGATGCCTTTAATACATATAGAATGATCTTTGTTTCACATGAGACAATAAAAAGATCTGCTACTGCTCACAAAATCCTTCTGTTATCATTACTCTCCATCTTCAACTATAAATGCCATATAAATTAGTCCAAACGCTTTGTAATTTACCCATCCGCTACATGATGTGGGTGATGATTTCATAAGCCATATTTACTGCATTACCTAATCACCCTGTGCTTTGAAACTCAGTGTAGTGTGCCAAACACAAAGGGGGGGGGAGTTTTAGCTTTAATTCTGAGCACAGGCCTATTATGCAAAGCTGAGTTCAACAAAACAGGATTCAGAAAGATCAATGAAAGTCCATAGTTACAATTTCATGAGTTAACACTTTCAGTCCTGTGTCGTAGTGCAAGTTTTTCACGCTAGGTCTTGTAAATGAAAACATCTCTTTTTCCCCTTCCTGTTTGAAAGCTTCTTGAAGCATCTGTATTATTTCTAATCATATCTTATTCAGAATAACTTCAGCACAGCTCAAAAGCATGGTACTGCATACCAATCTTTCCCCTCAGTAATATTCCTGCAGAGCAGACCTATAGGACAAAAACACTAGTAGTGAAAGGGACTCCCTGGACCAACAGCCCAGGACTGTTAGTAAAAGCTGTCATATTACTTAGCACTTCCATAAGCTGATCAAACTACCTTTTGGACCTAGTTAGATCCCCCCCCCTTACACTTCTACAAGCTATTGTTCCAGAATTGTCTTTAATTACCATTATTTTCTTGCATGACAGAGTTTATTTTAATTTCCTTTCAAATAGTCATATTCTAAGACCATAATTTAAGTACAAGCAACAAGTGCAGTGAGGACACAGCAGTCCAAATTTCAGCGTAGCCGGTACGACACATCAAGGACTCCGTATTTGTACACGGGTCAGTGGAGTTCCCACCACTCAATTATCACATATTTACTAATGCTAGCTAAAGTGGAATTAGTTTCTATTTGCTTACTTAGGCTGTTAATCATACTTTCTTCAGCAACACAGATTATTAAATGGAGCCTTTTCAAGTATATGTTTCATTATAAATACATAGCAAATGCTAGGGCAACCAGCATTTCCAGACAATCATTTGGAAATTTCAGTCTCTTGCCTCTGTCACATGCTGTCTGGACAAACAGTTAAATCACAAGCCTGTTCTGTTCAGCAAAATGGGACTCTGATCTCTGTGGAGCTCCTAAGCCTTCATTTCACACGCACGCAGAAAAAGATCAACACTTCCATGGACCTGATGCAAACTTTCAGATATAACTACTAATGCTACATATACAAAATAAAAGTAAGTTAAAAAGGTCACATTGGCTGAAGTAACAAGTAATACAAGCCCATGTATCTCAGTAAACTCATCGGTTGTTTTTCTTTGCAGAATGCCTAGCCATATAGAGCCATAATTCCAGTATTACTTATATGGTGAATTTTGTGTATGCTCTGCTTTTCTCTCTTGCTAACAGCAGACTCTTGTTTTGGAACAGAGCTATGTGTTCCCTTGGAACCAGTACAATCCATCACATTGAAACTGCCTTCAGACTTTTACAGGCAATGGGAATAGAAGCAGGAACCACAGTTGCAGCAAACCATTGTCAATTGCTGCAGTTTTGCATATATGCAGTCTTTGCAGAAAAAGGTTAGCTAGAAATACTGCCAACAGCTGTTTGCTTACTAAAAAGCCAACAATAAAAAACTATGGCATCATACTATTAGTTGAACCATGAAAAATAATGATTAGGACTAAAGTGGTCCAACTGGTGACCAAGAGGTTGCTCTCAGACTATAGGAAGTCAGCGTTGTTTAGCTGTTGAATTTGGACTGTGTTCTTGCTTGCTCAAGGAACAGAGTTAGAGCCATCAACCACTCATACTGATCTTACAGCCCATACTAAAGCTTCTTCCTCTGTGGATTTGGTTATGGCTGATCACAAGCTTCATTTTAAGCTGATTTGATGTTTTCCCAATCATAAATCCCTTCTTATGTGGACTGTCTGGTGACCAACTATTTGCAAGTTCCAGCTTTGGCCTTATTCTTGCTCTTCTGAGTAAGCATTCCCTCTACGGAAATATCTATTTTAACAAGATCTGTAGGAATCTCGAAATCAAGCAGTCTCTATTCCTCTGCCTAGTTCTGTTGACATCAGTTCACAGCTTCAATCATTATTAGCTTTTCTTTTACACACACACACACACGCTAAATGAGTACCCTCACCTCAGAAAACTAAGCTGAAAACAGTGTTGGAAAGCTACACAGAAATAACATTGATAATTCCCATATAAAATACTGACAGTCAAATAAAGAAAAATTAATTCTGCTTGCTTACATCTGTGAATAAGCTGCCTTTCAAAAATAAAAAAACTTCAGATCTTGGTTGCTTCTGCAATTTCTTCCCAATATCTGCATGCAACAAATGGAATCTTGCCTTTGCTATATGTTGTCTCACTTTCTCAGTCTGTGCTGGATTTAGCTCCAAATCTGGCATAGATGTTTTTCATGCTATTTGCAGATTAATAGAGATTTGTGCTGCATTTAAAAAACAAAACAAAACAAACAAACAAAAACCACAAAACCCCCAAACAAACAAAAAACCCTCAACCCTATTGGTTTTGTGTTTAGGATTTTCAGTTTAACCACAGTGTTCCATCTTTCTACAGTCAATTCAGCAACGTAACAAATATTTACCAGTATTCTCACCAATGTCTTTTCTCTATCAGACCAGGTGAATTTTTTAAAATGCCTCTATTGGAGGAAAAAAAAAATATTTTTTTTTTTTGAGCTGCTTCAGAAATTTTATAGAGACAAAGTGCTTTCTGAAAAGAGAGCCTTAGTGTTAGAGGTGAAAAACATGACAGTCTAATAATATGTTGGGACTTCAGAGACAAAAGCAAGCTCAAAAAAACTACTGGAAACAACTTAGGGATTATTTTCCTTTTACATTTTCAACACAAATGGGAAGATGCTGTCTTGCTAGATGGCCTCCTTCTCTTTTTAGCTATTTCAACGTTACTTAAGGAATAAATACGGAAAGAGGGATTTGCCTTTTTAGAGAATCTCCAGTGCAGTGCTGTCAGCTTCCTTCTTACTGTCTTTTAATAGTATTTTTAATTTAGCACGAAAAAGCCCTACCTCATGTAACTTAAAGTTTTCTCTTATTCTAACAAGCGTGAACTCTAAAGACTGGTTTTGTTCACGTAAGTAATCACATGTAAATAAATGGATTGGAACCCCTAACTCTTCTCCATAGGACAGTAACTTTAGATAAAGAATCAATGACCAACATTTGAAAGTACTTCTCCCCAAGTGAAAGCCGTTCAATTCCTCCATCCTAGAACTATGTACGTCAAAACTGCTACTCTCAAGCTCGTGGACTAATATCCCTCAAAATAGACCCATTTTGCCTTCCTGTTCAAATGGTTTTGACTTTTCCAAGACTTCTATACCAACCATATTTTTATTATGCATTTACAGTTTCTTTGCTGCTATGCATGGGAAGAAAGTTAAGACTGAAGACCAGTCATTTCTTTGGCTTCTAAGAGCTGGGTATGCTAAGCCATTTTAGTCACCCTTCTGTAGATACTTTAATTCCACAATGTAGTTTCTATAAAGATAAAAAAAAAACCCACTGCACACTTTCTTTAATAGGTGGTTGGATAGAGTTATAATTCAGTTTGGAGAGTACCTATACTGCACAATGCAATTCATTGTACATATTCCCAGATCAGGCTGAAGCACTTACAATATACTGAAATTTTTAATAACAACAACATTGAAGAAAATTAATCAAGTTTCTTTGTCTGTGATTTCACACCAAATATATACTATCTCTGAATATTTCAGTATGACAACATTTCAGTCACTATATCCAATACCAAATATTTATTTCAAGTCTGATGTTTTTCCAAACCATTAGGTTGATGTTCAATTTTAAGAATCATTCATAACAATGAGTTGAGTGACAAAAGCAGAAAAGACTGTATTTAGGAATTAATAACAGAAAAAGAAAAGTTAATTGCTGAAGAATGGTTGGCATTTATGGCCCATGTACTTTGTACAGAATAACTCCAATTTCTCAGTAGATCCTCCTCCCAAATAGTCTTCAAGATAAGTATATCTAAATCCATCAAATATCAATTTATAGCAAATGTTGGAAAAGGAGAAATTCTAGAAGACAGGAATATTATGACAAAAAATGCAATGGTATTGATGTATTCAGCACTAAAGTGGAATGAAATTGAGGATTTGGGACATTTAACTTCTGTACATACATTACTTATCAGTAACCACAAGTCAGAATTTGCTATAGTTACTATACAGCAAAATTCATCACACTTCAGCTTTTGCTGTTCTATACATAGAAGATGTTACAGTGCATCAAATATACAGCATGGCAATGTTTTAACAAATATCAAAATGTTGACAGTTATCATTGTGGAATCACTTGCAGTGTACAGCTGGTATAGTCCTTATCAACTTTTTAAAAAAACATTTGTTTTGACTTAAATTAATCAGCATTAGGTACAGCACATAAGAAGTGGTTACAAAAGCACCCTGAAAACATGAACAGTCCAAGTTCTTGAAAGCAGCATTTACGCCACAGCTGCTTCTTCAATCTATCAGTTCTGTCTTGAAATCCCACAGTGACCCAACAAAATGAAATCAAGGCAGAACTGTTGTGAACTTGAGTACTGACTTCACCATCTATTCCTTTTCCATTGTATCTGGCACTTCAATATCCCCACAGCAGAAGGGAGCAAAGGGCTCCTGATGACTGAATAAAACCCAGGGAACATTAGCAGTAACACATATGCATTTGCACTGTGATTTCTAACATCACACTTAATCTATTCCTGCTTGAAAACTCTCACTTTGAAATACTCCAGGGATTTGTTCTCCTGTTTCCCTGAGCTGGTATGAATCAGTGGTATTTGTTAGTTCTAAAATGCTCTCTGTTGTAAAACCTTTTAAAATTTCATACTGTATAACAAAATTTATTTCATATTCCTTAATCTAGCCACTTATTCTGCCTCATGATTAATTTTGTTAAGCAAGCCAGTTCCCACTCCCATTGCTGGATTTTTTATTATTTAATTTTAAAATTCTAATATTCCTTTATATGATGTGTCTCTGCAGCCAACATGTTCTGTTCATTTAGACAGAACATACATTTGGGGCAATGTCCCTTTTTAACTGAATGCCTAAGCAATCTTCAAGTCTGTTTCCACAGTAGGATACCAGTAAAAACATAAAAGAAATCAGAGTTCAGAGACAGAAATGCATATGGATAACTAAAATAGAAAAGGTAAAATGTAATCAATGCTTACTAACTTTCATATAGGATCTAGAGACATTTTACTTTAAATTTGTTTTACACTGACATTATAATTGGCTTCATTAGTCTTGAAAATTGTCGCTGCAAGTCAGACAGGCTGACTGCCTGGCTCCTGCAGTTAGAAAATAACATTAGAAAATGCTAATTGTTAAATGAAATTTCAAGCTAAAATATCCTATATGGAAACACATTGTACTTTAAACACACAGATACAGAGAGTTTTAGAGCAGACAAGTAGTACAAAGATTTTAAAACACAAACTCAAACCATCACCAAAATGGGAAATGGGGTGCATTATAACTTTTAAGATCGAAGTTTATTTGAAAACGCACACACAATATACCCAGGAAGCACTAAAGCTTCTAATGAAGTAATTCAACAAAGAAACAAACCTTCCATGCTCTGCTAAACAGTTGATCTTGCACTTCTCATTTCTTCTCATATTTGTATAAAACACCACATAGTACAAATTTCAAGGAAAACTTTTTGTTTTCTGTTAAAGACAGATATTGTTAAACAGCAGAAACGTGGAGAAAAGCTTTTTTTATAAGCTTTGCTTAATGCACATTTGCATTCTTAAAGTACTTATTACTAAGATGTCCCACCAATGCTTTCATACAATACAAGTCATTTATTGGGAGGAATGAGGGAGGAAGCAATTATGAGACCTAACTTTAATAAAATGGTTTTGATGAGGTCCTCCTTAAGCAGAGATTTATGTCTTCATAGATTTCCGCTATGTTATTAAATACTTCAGTATTCAAGTTTGCCTGTAATTGTAATGATCTTTTCCCTGATACTTCTTCATTAAAATATTAGCACAAGTTGAAAATGTTTCTGAAAAAAAAGATACTCTCTCTTATACACAATGGTCTCTCTAAAATGGGCTCTTTCACCTAATTACTCCATGGAGGCTTCTTCAGACTGTGGATACAAAATACCTGTAAAGTAGCATACTAACAGAGGCATAGCAAAGCTGAGAGGTAACTACCTCCACATGAAATCCAAAATGGTTATATCTATAGAAATAAGCTATTTAAAAATCACTTTGAAATCTGTCATTTACTCACTTCTTCAGTCGCATATGATATAAGAGGGAAAAAAAAGAAAAAAGACTTGAGAAGACAGTCTCCTGATCTCTCACATGGGAGAAAACGCATGTTTGCCAAGAAAAACTTCACAGGTCTGCAAAGCCGGTTCATAAATCTTAACAGACTTTCAGAGCTCCGCTTCAAGTTCCAGATGTAAACGCCATGACGATCTTGGCTAGAAACTGAGATTCGAAAATCTGCACAGAGCAGGGTTTTATTAGGATTGAAATCTTGAATGTGGCAGGAGAAATTAGTGAAAGAAACAATGTTCCTTACTATTCCTCCCTTAGAAATGTCTGAAGAAACATCTATAAAGAACATGCCAATGAACACCACTCATACATATCCATAGGGCCCCACACCACTTCACAGTGAATCTAACACATGGATACAGTGTTACCAAACTATGGAATATTCAGAGAAACAGACATGCAGAAAATACAAATTTTATTAAAGACATTTTATCTGGAGATAGTAAAAGCGGTGCACACTGAAGAAGACATTTTCCCTGCTTTGCCCAAGTCCTCCCATGGGTCCCAGATTCTGCTTTGTTCACCTGAAGACAATATGCAATCAGCAGAAATAAGTGCTAAGGGTTTCACTGGGGAGACAGCACTTCTCTCTATACACTCATGGCCATACACTAGGAGAAGCAAGAGCAGACAAGATGTACTAGTTACAGAATCCAGATGGAAGAAAAAAAATGGAGAATCAAATTCTGGCAAATCTTGTAGAAGTTTACAATAGCTACAGTCAGCTATCTGCTCCATGCTCTTCCTAGGAGTTAGCCTGTTATCTCCAATATGGGCAGGTATTGCACCAAGAACCAAACTGAGAACTGGGTCACAGTCGAAGTGCAGGAATATGTTCCCTTACCACCACGTAACAGAGAAGGGAAACTTCAGCAGCCAACAGCCCCCAGAGATACCGTCAGGGGTGGTGTCACCACCACCCTCCAATCACTCCTCAAATTCTGTCACACTGCTATCATTCAGCTGCCGCCACTCCTAAGACGACAGGGAAAGAATGGGTTTTGGTTTGGAGATTTTGGCCCTAAATCTCTTAGAACAGGGAAAATTTGTGCGCCAGTACCTGCACCTACTGAGGACGAATTATACATACATACACACACAGATGCACTGAGATATTAGTTACTGCTTAGGCTTAAATATGATCAGGATGCATTTATCTGCTGGCAAAAGCTATCAGGCAGCAGCACCTTTGACACTTCTGTAATATTCTATGTTCAAAAGATCACAAAGAAATTCACATTTATATATTATGTAACACGATAATCCAGCAAGAAGCATTTCCTCTGGGTTTCCCCATGTGCTTTTTAAGAGATAACAATTACCAAATGCTATTTTCTATTGTAAGGCTAATGTAGTTTTTAAAATAACATTTATGTATTGCTACAAGATATGCTTTCCTGCAATTGCTCAGATAACGACTGGAGACAAAAAAATAGTTTTTGCTTATTCCAAGGTCCCCATTGTTAAAAAAAAAAATCAGCAACAGACCATTATGCTGTGCAAAGGAATCCTTCTCTTTTTTCTGCCTAGCCTTAAGAAAGTAGTAACAGCTGTACTTCATTGAATTAAAGTTCATTGTAGCACCATAGAGTTTGTAGCACTGTAATCTCTCTCCCTTCTTCCCCACTGTGGCATAAAGCAGATGCCTACAGAAGAGTCTTAGGACAAGGCAAAGAATTTAGTAATTTTTCTCCTCAGACTCTGTTGTGTTCATAGAGTCTGAGCCAGAAGTGGTCTGTGTATTAGCTCTCACTTCATGAGCCTTTTCAGTCTCTTACTGAACCCATGTAGACCTTTCATATCCACAACATCCTGCAGCAGGGAGTTTCATAGTCTGTAGATTCTCAAAGTTTACATGGATTCAGATCATGATCAACAAACTGAAAATCATTAAGCAGTACTCGATAACAGATCCCTGAAAAAAAAAAAAAAGCCTGCTGCAGAGGTTTTGGAGTTTATTCTCTTAAACAGTGTTAACAGTATAAACTACAGGCCTTGAAAGAAGCGTCTTAGATTCAAGGAAGGCTGTTCTAAGACACAAATACAGTGGTTTAACGTTTCCATTTGCATGAGATAAGGACTTTGGCAGTTGGCATCTTTATTCAAGGGAAGCTTGTTTATTTGCTGCTACTTTTCACATTTTGTTTGAATGTAAGTTAGTTATCAATGGACTTGCTTAGCTGGAATAGGCATTCCTTTATATGAATAATCACAATACATAATACAGATGAAATTAAGCTCTGTTCTAACTGCTCATGGCAATTTAAGTCTATGAAGTCTAAAAGACTTACTGAAATTTAAGCAGTATATCCTCTCACCACAAAACACTTTCCTGTAATGAAAAACCCTTTCCTTCCACTATCACTTTTGATAGATATTGCTGGGTACAACCAACATCAGCTCACCTAATGCACATAAAACCTGACATTGCCTTAATTAACTAGTTGCTGAATGACCTCCTAACTTCTGTATGAATTACGATTAATAAAATTTCAAGCATCAGGGTCCTTTTTTGTCAATGCTTGAAGGAGGTACGCTTTTGATCTCAAGCATACATAATATTGATCAACTCTGAAAACAATAACCAGCGATCCATATGTTATCCTACAAATTCAAAACTACTTCCAAATTCAGAAGTACTCAGGCATAACTGAATTAAGAAAAGGGTTACCCCAGCTGTTAACTGCATTGGTTGCAAGAGATTTGTGCTGAGGCATTGATAATAGCAAATACAATTGGTTTTGCAGTCTTTTTCTAACTGACAGCACACTGTTGAATAAGTACAGGCAAGAATAAGTGACATACATATTCTTACAAGATTTTGTAAAATTCAGTAAAAACATCTTGGGTAGTTGAGGTATTTCATAAAAATTGCTGTAAAAAGTGTTGGGGAAAAGAAGAGGATGAATTCTGTCATGGGTTTAATGTCAGCTGGCAGGAAGATCTTGCAAGGACTGTAAAAAATTCAGAGCCTGGTGAGTAAAGTGATCTCAGTTTTAAAATGTCTGACTAGAATAGAGTGATAATTCTAAAACTAGTAATTTAGAGATACTAAAGATTACTAACAAACATCACTATCTCTCCTGAAGTATTAATCCAAAATCATCTTAGTTTTATCTACTGAATTCCAGCACTCAAACTCAAGGCAACTGCTATGACACTGCTTTCCTACTGCCGACATAACTCAAACAACAGTACACGTGAAGACAAAAAGAGTGTTGACAGTAAGAGGAATTTAGTCTGAGAGTTCAAGCAGGTAACTGGTGACTATGCCTTACTTGTGCAGAAAATCTTAAATCCAGTATTCTATCTTAAAGTTAGTAATAAAGTTTGACGAAACTGCTACTGAGCTTCAAGTAACAAGACTTGAGCAAACCTGCCTGTATGCTGTGCAAC
This sequence comes from Haliaeetus leucocephalus, assembly GCF_000737465.1. Classification (NCBI taxonomy): domain Eukaryota; kingdom Metazoa; phylum Chordata; class Aves; order Accipitriformes; family Accipitridae; genus Haliaeetus; species Haliaeetus leucocephalus. The sequence goes on from NW_010972776.1 coordinate 5,116,938, forward strand.
AGCTCACTGCTACTATGGGATACCTGTGGGATTCTTTAGGGAAGGCAGAGCACTGAGCAACTCTCTTGACAGTCTGTAATAACAAAAAAGAAAAAAAAAGAAAAAAAACAGTATTCCTTTGACACAGGAAAGCAGCTGAGTCCCTGTTGTTGGTCTACATTCCTCTCTGAGTCCATCCTCAAAAGAAGACATGGAGGCTACCACTTTATTTAGTCTCATATCTGAAGCTCCAATCTCGTTTTGCAAATGGCAACTTCTCTTGGTAGCTCAAGGCACCTAACTTTGAGGTACAAGTATTAAGGAAGTTAGAGGCTTTTTTGAAAGGAAACTATAAATATGACACAATTTAGTACAAATTTGCTCCTGAATTTAAAAAGAAAGATCTGGCATGTTCATTAAAGATGTGAACACAGAACACAAAATATTTAAAAGCCTTCTTAAATAGAGCTGGATTATTTCCTCATGAGAACATTGAGTTCCCCTCCTGTAAAAACATTACGCAGCAACACTCATAGAAGTACAGGGGATATTTTCCTAAACTTTGGTTTACATGCAACTTCACCATTCACCACAAATGAGATATCACAGATGTAACCATGAAAATTTTAACATTTTAAATGAAATGGAGATATGCAGTGTAGTTATTTAGGTGAGACATCAACTAACACATTCTTAATAGATACAAAATAAAGTGAAATGAGTCCTGTGTAACTTAAGATTATCTGTATAGCCTAAAATACTTGCTTGAAGGGTTGCCCACAGTTCCCTACAGTTCTTAGTGAACCATAGTAAGATGCATGTGTGTCACATCAAATCTGATAGAACATAACAGCTCTCAGCAATGAAATCCACTTTAACCTTAAATGTGCACATTGCCAGTTACTTTATTAGCTTTAAATATATGTATTTTTTTCAACCACCATAATAATGGTTACAGTCCTTGTCTCAAACTGTTTCTGAGGGAAAGTGCTGTGAATGCCTATAATGTCAACAGCAAATGGACCTTGCACTGCCTGAATGAAGAGGCGTTGTGTTCAAAGAGGGTGAGACAACTGATGAAGAACACTAAAACAGTATTTTCTAAGCAGAAGTTAATCAAAGAAAAACATATAAGTGATACTTCCACTTCCAAACAGAACTTCTCAAATTTACTTTGGGAAAAAAAAAAAACAACAAAAAACAACAAAAAAGCCCACTGCATTAACAAAGACAAAAAAAAAGAAACAGAGAGCAAGTCCTCAATTGCAAGAGTTCAACAGGTAAATGAAAACTGCCTTATGTGCTTGCAAAGCCACGTGTTTTCTAAATGGGCTTTCTTCCATCTTCTACACATCAACAGGAGATTCATAACCCTGAGCCCAACAAACAGATCACCTTGGCAAAATATGAAATTCTACTATTCATATTCATGTCAAATAATACCCTTCTTCAAAGAGATCAAAGTCGCATCATATGGAGAGCTCTGAATCTCATTAAGAGTACTTGGTTCTGGAATCACAATAAACAAACAAGTTCATTTTGCACTTAGAATAAAACTATCAAGTGATAGACAAAAACAAATGCATCCAACTTAAAAAATATTTTCAATAATAGGTAAGCAGCTGGAACCATACAGCTTGCATTGCATTTTTAAACCTTTCTCCACAACGTAGATGTTTCAATGGAACAAAACAAGTAAAGCAACAGGGAATACATTAAGAATAAAATTAGGTTGGTAGATACAGTCAGCACAGTTCAGTCAATAGTTACAATCTCAGTATGCTTTCAGGGGCTATTATCCTCACTTCAGCATTCTGTTTATTGTTTTAGCCCATCTGCAAAGCATGAACACTTGAAAGTACACTATTCTTTTCTAGCACAGATTCTGTTTGCACTTAAACACTGCCACAATTGAACAGATATGCCCTCTCATATCTACTGTAGATCAAAAAGTTTGTCTTCCTGTAAAGGAAATGTAGTAATTATAATTCATATTTTCTGTCCTGATTACATGGTCTCCTTCGGTTTACTAGCTGTGCGTTTTCAGCACAGACACTGCCCATTTCCATGGTTATCAGTAGAATGCTTTGTGCTCTGTTTTCAGTTTTGAAAGGCAAACTAGAGGGTATTGCAACACTTACCAGGATATAGGGAAATAAATTTTCCACTGTTGCAAGCACAGTGCAGGTCTCTTTTGCTTGAAAGCAGCAACTGACACTCAGCATATTTGGTTCCTAGTTCCTACATCCCTCACCTGACCACTGGTGCTCATGGTGTGGCACTTACAAAGGATAACTTTGCCCAGTGCTGTTAGTCACATCACTTAATAGCACGTCTGGAGTATTTAGATATAGCAGCAATGAACTGTGTACATGTATCAGAGAATGTGTGTGTACATTTGATACATATTTGATCATGAAAACTCCAAAGATCCAGAAGAGTCTGTATTTGTGCCAGGCTTGTCGTTCTGCCACAGATCTTCCCAGTCAATCAGACTGCTTATAATGAAAGGAGAATGCCAAAGAGAATTTTGTTCCCTTCTAGTGTATAAGGTCAAATACCATTACAGCAGTGAATGAAGTAAATAGCATTGAAACATTTGGTAGGCAAAAATAATCTCTTAATTTTTAAGTACAGCAATTAGGAAAACCATCTTAATTTACAACTGTCAGACCCCTATTGAAATCTTGAGCCAAATATTCTGAGAAAAGTGAAGAGAAGAAAGAAGTTACAGTTTGGTTCAGACCAACCTGTACCACACCAACACAGACAGAAATAAAGAAGGCTCAGTGGCATTTTAAAAAAATGAAGTTAATTTCAAATTCAGAACTTTCGCCTAGTAAGTATTCTTATAAATGCAAATCTGTTACTACTGCAACTTTCAGAATTTTTCCTCCGAGGTCATTGTTCTTGTATGGGGATGTTATATTAAGATTGACTAGACATAAACTAACTAGCCCTCTTACTACAGTTATCTGCCCAGTTTTATAATTTCTTGACTATATTAGAACAGGAGGCATAGTCTATCCATTTCCTGAAATTACATTGTCCAGAGAGAAAAGAGTGAAGGAAGAAGAGGAAACAAATGGGAAAAAAAGACATGTACACACTTCCCAGTTCAAGAGAATGCATCAGAGCAAAAACTCCTACCATTACACCAGCCTTTCCTCAGGCCTTCAACATCTTCAGAGATCAGTCCCACAAGTAAAGATTAAATTCAAATGGAATCCACTGGACTAAAAAGGCTGTCAAGAAGCAAACAGGCATAGAAACTGCTGCACATTTTACCCTAAACCAGTTGATTAACATTAATTGTCAGGTACAACAGTTGAGATACCACAGGAGGTTTTGGGGATTGTTTTGTTTTGTTTTCTTCACAAAGCAGTGTAGACTTTTTACCTCCTGCCTCTCACTTTAAATCTACTTCTCATTGAAACATGACAAAGAGGCCTGATAGCAGGCAGGTTTGAGACTTGGTATTTTAGAAAACACACAATTGCATTGTGGGTGGTTGAGGTTTTGGGGGGTGGTTGTGGGGGGGAGTGGTGGTTTTTAAACGAGAAAAAAAATGGAACTCCTCCAGAGGTCTTCCAGGAACGGAATCTTTTATTTTAAGTATAATTTGGAGATAAAAAAAATCAAAATAAAAAGTTGTAGCTACAATCTGAACTACAGCTTAAAGTCCCCTCTGTAGTGTTTGACTACATAATCACCTTAGTATTTTTGTTCCTTAAACTGAAGATAATCCATAGTATAAGTCCTATTCACCAATTCCTCCTGCTCTGGCAACCAGAATAGTGGTATCATTATTAACAGCAGAAATCACAATCCGCTACCCCAGCAACAACTGTGATGACACAGATCAAAGATGAACATTAACTGACAAGGAACTGGAAATAAAAAAATGTCTACTGTAGATACAACACAGTGAGCACTAAACAGAATGCAGTACAGAGGGGAAAATAATGTGTAAAAAGGCAGATCAAATCTGTTTTCCAAAGATTCTTCACACATTAATCCTGAAGCTATAAGGGTAAATTACAACCTGCTGTTTTAAATCATCTGCTCTAAATACATATTTAATTTTATTCTTTTCTTTCTCTTCACTGAGAAGGAACTGTGCTCTGCACTTTGCTCATACAAGCAAAGAATTATCTGATATGATCTGAATCCTCAGCTCCTTTGAGAAGACGGTATCTCTGTACTACATACACATGGAGTAGCTAGTACTCCATGCTTCTCTAACTTACCAATGATGCGAGATAAATAATAAAGCTATCCAGGGCACTGAGGAATATCTCAACAGAGATTCCAATCTATGCTAGCATCTCATGACCCCCCCTCAACCCCTCTATATTTGGTAGCTACTGTGCATGGCACATGCTTCAGCATAAAAGCATACACAACACACTTAGGTGCAGACACTTCAGATTATTTTTTCCATCGTTACAGCAAGTGCACAGTTAACATTCCTTTGTTCACTACCTAGCTTCCACCATGGGCAAAACTTGACCTGCACGTTCACCGGAAAGTTTGCAGACATGAAAGAACAAGCAAGATTTCAACCTTAAGCATATAAGCAATATTTCAGTTTTGTTTCAACTTCTGTTCTCCCCCAAGTGTGTATCAAATTTAACAACTTTATGTTTGGGAGTTTTTGTTTGTTTGTTGAATCTATGTAAGGCAGACAGAAAAGCAATTAAAATTTCACAAAAGATACCAATTAGTGATTACAGCAGGCCAAGAGTTAAAGGAATGGCCTGTTGTTTTTGTTTTTTTATATAGTAGCTTGACAGTTCATATTCATATTTATGATTAATTCTCGAGACTGTGTGCGGTTTTAAGTATTTATCAACATATTAATTACATTTTTTGCATTGATTCTACACCTTTCGTCTTTGTAACGGAGAGCTTCGCAACCATGATAGGGAGGAAGCACAACAGCTTCAAAAGCTTTGCAGCATTAAATACCATAAGCATTACTTTATGGCTCTCCAGTTGTTAACGTACGAGTATCATTAGGGCAGAGAACAAAACTCCTCACCTGCTACCTGGGGACAACTGCTACCACTATGTTGGAGTAGGCAAAGATGCCAAGTGCAACATGGTCTTCTGTTTTACCTGACCTTGTTACCATTTACCACTGGACTAGGAGAAGAGCACAGCTATCAACTTTTCTTTTCAAAATACACAAAAAAGCAGGCAAGCTAAATCTGTCCTCCACCTGAAGTAGTTTTTTAAAGTAGGTTAAAAATGTCAGGAAGTGCACATGGACTAAGGAAAAACTATTTCGCAGCATGAAATGGGTTAGTTAAGCACAGACACAAAAATTCCTGTCACGATACTGACTGCTTTATTCAACAATGTTTTCTCACATAAGCTATTTTGCCACAACTTCACAATACTATTCATTCTGTGGTTTTTACTGACACATGAGAAAGGCATAAAAGCAGCATTTCTGTAACATGCAGTCATATAGGATCCATAAGGTACCGTAACCGGGCAGATTCAAAAAGAGGAAGACTATAAAACTGGGAATTAAAAATATATGTATTTGTTTACTTCTAATGTAATACATTACATATGTAAAGCACAATACCAGTCAAAGCACTGTATAAGGAGCTTGTAAAAGCTTGATGTCTGGAGACAGAGGGAAACAGGCACATTTTGAAGTGGTCAATTTTCACTCCTACAAACTCCACAGGAATAAGTGTAAGTAATGGTATTAGGGCCCTTACACATTTGCAACACCTAGCACTTTTAATGTATCTAATGTTTTATCAACTTTCCTTTTGAAGTGAGCTATGCAATTTCATAGAGATGAAGGTTCTTATTTGTCCTTCCTTCCAGACACTCTTTTAAAAATCTACTACTTAATACCACTCTAGGTTTTATTGTAACAAAATGATCTGCACCTACAAGTGTGAACATGTTCTCAACTCCCTTTAACTGCAACAAAAATGACCAATACCTAGAAGCTTTAGCATATTCTCTTCTTTTTTCAATAATTTTCAATAGGTACAGAATTGGAGCTACTCACTAAGGCAACAGGAATGAGAGACTGCTGTTCTCTGAGACTTAAGACACAGGACTGCTGCTGTGGAGCCAGATATTAGCACTATAACACATCACGTTTAGTCCAGACAGGTTGTATCATTCAGTACAAGAAGTCTTCTGAGATAATGAGACAACACAGGTGACAAATATCTGATTTGGCAGAGGGAGAGAGACACAGTCAGGAATGCTGTGCTACTCTCTGGCTGTGGTTTCAGCTCCTGCAGAAGCTACACCTTTCGAACTTCATGTTCGCTGGCAACCCTGATGCACAGTAATGCCAAAGTTACTTCTGAAAGACATGAGCTGTTAAGCCGCAGATCATCTTTGCTCAGTCTCCCATCACAATCCTTTCCCTATGTGTGGTTTAACCTGAACAGATATCAGCCCACACTTACTACCTGATTGGCAAGGCAAGGTAATGGGGAAATTGGTTTAAGTGGAATACAAGAACTTCTGATAGCACAACGAACTTGATACTGCAAGAGAACAGGGTAACCTGATCAGCATTTCATATGCCCTTAGAAGCTGAAGAACAGAACACAAATCTGGAACAGAAAGCTGGGCCTACTACAAATGATAGACTGAAATTTAATTTCTGGCACTGCTAACTAGTTTAGGAATTGCCTATTACTTACTGCAACTTTCTCCATCGCGTGTGCAAAACAGTAGAATGCAATTCAGAAAACATCCTAGAGAACGAAAATTAAGCACCTTGCCTAGCATTACAGCTGTTACTGGATGACTGGTCTGTGATGGGAGAATCTTCTACCCACAGTAGTCTGCAGTCAGCCTGTCAAAAAAACTAGTGATTTCTTTGGGCAGAGAGTGCCCTGAAGCAATAGAGAAGTCCTTCATGTTCAAGTGAAATCAGAATTCTGAGGCTAAGGAAATAAGCACCTAGCAAGGAACAAAAACACTAGCAAGTTCTCCCTATTACTAGGGATAAGCTTTGTAATCATCTGTGAATTAGGAATAAAATAATTTAATAGAACAATGATTTTTCAAAATGCAAATTTTCTAGATCCTGCTTCAGGCTTTTTAGAGCATTTTAGAGTGTTTTGCTATTTTTTGCTCTCATCATTAGCACTGGTAACAAGAAATTTAACAAGAAGAACTTATAGTATTATATTCTATCAAAGCCTCAGATGTTCATTAGAGACTTAAATGAAGTAGTACATAATCTCATTTGGAAAGAAGAAGAAACATCATTTCCACTTAAAAAAAAAAAAGAAAACAGTATAAGCCGAAGAAAAATTTAAAGCTATATTATTCAAAAGTGTAAATAAATATGAAATAACAAATGGTGCAAATACCAATGTCTTTGGCTTGAACCATATAACAATTTGGTACTGAAAAATCATGATGCCCTAAATCAGGAATTCACAAATTTTAGCCTATGCAACTATCTGAAGGTTAATAAAGGATGGCTATAAGCAAGCCTTGTCAGCAGCGACCAGAATGAATTTGGTTTGGACCTTGGGATTTTTCTAAAGTAAGAGTCAAGGAGGGGAAGAAGGGTTTTTTCATATTTCTGGATTATGTTTTAAGGAATCTTCTAAGAAAGGGACAAGACTTGATACAGCATGTCATGACTGTTCCACTCACTCTAACTGGCTGCTTTGTTTTAGAAATAACGAATTTACCACTAGAAGCTTCTTCCACCCACAACATGAGTGTGGACAAAACAAGCTCTGTAACAGAACAAGTCACATCATGTTTTTTGAGACTCATTTAAAAGGACAAAAGATGTTTCTAAAAAAATCAAAGATATTTTTGCTTCCTTTCTAATAAAATTTAAAATTCATTCAAAACTATTTTACCTGAACAATTACATAGGGTTTTATTTAGCTCATATCTCAGATTGAGGCCTCTGGACAAACTAATGTCTTGCACAAAAAAAAAAAAAATCAGACCTCAGAGAAACTGGAAGCTTTGTATTCATTATGCTTCAGGAAACCAACAACATAATTTAAAGTTTTTTGTTGGTTTGTTTTGTTTTTTTTCCCCTAGAGATATTTTATGTTGATACTTTTATGTAAAACAGTAAATGGTTTCCTATTTTCATTTTATTACTAAGAGCTTCCTTAAAGCATTATGGGAGAACAGTAACAAAAATACTGCTCCTTGTAACATGGAGTTGGCTCTTCAGTCATTTTGGAGATTACTACGCTGGCATACCAACCTAACAGAACATTGTCAAATTACTACGTGGATAAAGCCACAGAAAATAAAATGAGAAAAAGCTAAGAAGTGTGCACTACAAAATAAGATACTGCAGTGTATGTAAAAGGTAGTTACCTGAGATAGGTACGTAACACAGCTTGTAGAAAATACATAAATACAAAAAAATTGGGTAGAAACAGAGAAAATTAAATGTGAACTAGCTTTGGATACCTATGTGTCCATGTATATGAGAAACAAGCAACTTTTCTAGTAAAGACTTATTTGATTTGTCCATTGTCTTCTAATGCCAACTTTATAGTTACACTTTGGCTCCAGCTACACTGGGCTCCTTATCGGATCTGAGAATGGAGTTCCTGCACTTCTCAGTTCTCAGGATTATCACCATGTTCACTTCTCAGTCCTGCTCTGATCCACAACTTATTATGAGCCCTGATGACTGTTTTTTTACCCAGCTACTGCTGGAGCATGGCAGCACTAGTCACCCGGTGCTTCTCCTGCTCATCACAGATAGAAAATTCACAGCACAGACTGCGTGCTCTACCAGGTTCCCCTGAAGCACCAATTAGTGTTCAACACCTACATTGTAGAACTACCTTGCGCCACTAGAACACTGTAATGGAGCTGCACTGGGAAACTAATAGGTCTGTCTTAAAACATGTAGTAAGGCATTCAGTGGTCTTTGAATCTCAATCACATTATACAGAGAACACAGCCCTCTAATTCTTTATCCAGAATGACAGACTTGTTCCATATTATAAGAACACGGGTGCTTTTTAAAGGAGGAAAATACAATTAATAGAGCTATTGTGCTTTTCCCTGATACCATAAATAAAATACACATCAGAATACTGACTTCAATGAAAACAAAACACTAACAGCAACAAGCACCAGGAGTTTAGTGTGTTTGGCCTGGCATGCCAGTTCCTTAGATCTCTGCCTGCACTGACAGAAGGTCCCTTCCCTGCAGGGCAGCAGGGCACAAACCCTCTGGAGCAGGAATCCCAAACAGCTGCCCTGTGTCAGGCTGGGGTTGGTCCTGGGCTCCATTTAACATGTACATGGTGGTTTTGCTTCAGCTAATCAAGTCTTACCATTACACTTAAAGAGGAACCAACAGCATGGAGATAAGATTGAAGGAGGGGACAAGGCAGGGAAGAGAAACTTTTCCATGAGATAGTGTTTCATGAATACTATGAGAAGCCAATATTAAAGACAGAACATGAGGTAGAGACACTGCAAGTTATAGTTTAGTTAAGTTTGTACAAAGACATTCAGATATGGTAGGAAAAACATCATTTTAACATGACAAAGTAATTCTTGCAGGAGGAAATCTGTTGGCAGATGATGCCAGCTAAGACTGATACATACCTGCTGCTGTGCAAATGTACTTTTGGGATTCCTGATAAATAGATGGTAGGTAGATGACAAGGATGCCCAGAATACTATAGGCAAGCAACATGCAAGATGGACAGGGGTTTGTAGCCATCTCCCATTGTCTTTCTTCCTGCTGTTCTTGTACTCAAGTTTCAATTAAAGTTTTTGGTCTCTCTACTATGGACAGTGCTTCAATGCTAAAGGCAATGGCTTTTTTCCTTTGTGGATGTAAATTAGCAGACACCTGTATTTGGCAAACAAGCCATGCGAGGCTCTTAAAACACTCTGCCAATGGCCAACTTACTACACTGATCACTCCTAGGTGCTAGTCGAAAGTTACTTGCCAAATGCAATCAATATTAGAAATGAGAAGCAAACAGATTCCTTTTTTTTTTTTTTTACTAGTTTTGTTTCCTACATTAAGGCTTACATAAAGATCTTAAAAGATCTTCCTTTGAATCCTGCATTAAGCAGTTAATTGTACCAATAATGAGAGAGGTTACAGAGTCAATGACTTAGAAGGAACCAGAATTCAAGATTATAGTAACTGTTTGTCCTCCTCAAAAGGAAGTATCAAGCACTGTCAAATGGTACAAAAATATATTCCTGAGTTCCAAAACTAACAGAGAAGTTACAAATATAAATACTGAAGGCCAGGGTAGATTTTCTATTGATTTTTATTAAAACAAGGAGTGTGTACGCTCCAGAAAGCAAAACATGCATTACACCTGGAATTCACAGGTCAGTGCTTCGCTATGACCCACAAAACGATCAGGCAGTTAGCACATCTGATGAATGGCATACTGGGTAGCCCTTACATAGAGACTGCTGCAATTAATCAGTAAAAGTGTCTGACAGTGTCTTACATGACAATAGGGATTTTTATTTGAACATAAAAAAACCCAAAACTATGAGTTTCCCTTTAAACTTAAAGCCAAACCTGAAATGTTAACCATGTTTTTACCACCAATTGTGACAACATATGCAGTCTCTACCCTCTGGGCCATTCTTTCCTTACCATCTTCACATTGTAGTTGATAACAAACACAGTGTACAACTGGACTTTTATTTTGTGTAAACTTGTTAAGATGTAGCCAGCAGGTGAGTCAGTCTCTGTGCTTTTAACTCCTTGTACTGTTTTAAACCATGAACATCATCTTCTCAACTATCAATGAAAAAGAATAGGTCATACTGGGGGAAAATAAGCAAAACCTTTAAAGTACTGAAAAGGAACACCAGTAACCAACCAGAATTTAAGGAGGACCAAGAAAATAATTCAAGTGTCATGAAGAACAATACCTCCTGTACATTAGTCACTTGCAGGAGAACCATAGAGAAGAAATGCTAGGTCTGCCTATGCAACAAGTGGGGATTAAGATGTAGCAACTATTTTTTGCATATGGTATCCTGGCTTGAAAATGAAACAGTTTGTTAAAAAAAAAACCAAACACAAAAAACACACCACCAAAAAAAACCAACAACAAAAAAACCATGTCCTGGGTGATTTAAAGGTCTCATTTCCTCCACAGGCACTCAGTTGACAAATGTGACAGAGACCTAATGAAAACATTAATAAGAAAAACTCAGGCAGGGTGGGATGCACATTTGGAAAGTTAGAAGCAGTAGAACAGATGTACCTGAAACCCTTCAAAATACCATGAGAACACAGGACAAAAATATAAAGAACTTCAGAATGAGAGTTTCAGAGCCAAGAAGGGGAAAACAGAAGGAATTAAGTTTGAAACACTGTGATTGTAATTCCCAAAATGCTTTCTGAAAATTACTGCAGGGAAGCACATGTATAGTTCATTATTTATATATACTGCTAGAAGTATTTATAAATAGATATACTGAAGAACACTGTCAATACTGAAGAAAGAGGAGGCTTCTGAGGACAGAAAGCCATGTGTGTCTATTGGTGCAATGCATGCTTAGAAAAGAAACTAAGCTCCCTCACTGGATATGGCATGGAAAAAATCTTTAAAACAACAACAAAAAAACCCCAAAACCAAAACATAACAGCAACATGAAAAGACTTTGTAATGACATAGGCGCTATGCAACTATACTGTGAACATCACTTCTCAGGAGAGAACAAAAAGGGTTATACGACGAGTCTGCCCAAAAACCAAAAACACAGGAGCAGTGACCAAACTCTGGACAGGTTCCAAGGGACTGATTCCTCCCACATTAGTCTGATGGGTGCCAACTGAAAACAGTTTACTGAGGGAAAAAAATGTTTTCAGCAGTGTAATTGTACAGTAGGATGACATTTATTTTTTCCCCCAGTTCCCTCACTATATCTTACTTATTCTGTAAAGCAAAGAGTTATGCCTACAGTTTACCTGGTGCAGCTGCTATGTTCTTGAGAGAGGGAAGAAATTGCCTCTCCTAGAGGGGAAAAAAAACCAAAACCAAACAACACACAAGTACAGCCACCTATGAAACTTCCTGGAAAGCAATGTAGAGGGCAGGGAAAAGATCCATCAAACATGAAAGTTGTGGTATAGGTGCAGATTGATAGACCCAAGGATAGGGATCTTGAAAGCACAAGGAGTAAACCAGAAGCCTTACTCATGACAGTGAGGAAATGCAGTAAAAAAAATGGAGAAGAAACAATGTCAAATTTATTTGATCAGAAGAAACCAATGAAAGTTCCTGGGCTAAAGAGCAAGACAAGACGACAAGGCTGCTAGAATCTACAAGAACCCAGGTTGATTGCTTTCCAACTTCCATTTCTCTCACACATCAGTTTTCCCTAGAACATCCCTATCTAAGTTCTTGCTATTTAGGCAGTTTCTATGATTGGAAAAAAATATGAAAGAAAATTATGCTTAAGACACTGGAAGACTTTGATATCACCTGGCAAATTAATATCCATCAAATAAAGGTTACAGGTTCCAACTTCAGTCTGGCAAGGTCCTGTTACACTTTAAATGTGCTTTTATAAGCTTTCACACCTTGAGAGGCAGTTCAAAATGTGAATTTGCACTGGTTTCCTAAGTATATTCAGAATTGGCCATAAAGTACATTCTTGTCAGACTGCTATGCCTTGATTCCCAGCAATGTAAAGATTCTGATGTCCTCAAAATATCAAGGTAATTTTGAAAATAACAGCTACTGGAATTTGGCCAGTAAAAGGTCTTGCTAATGGGCTTCACCTCCTTCCATTTTGGTCTAGCTGTAAACCACGCAGAGACGAATATGCAAGAGTCAAGTGGAAATCTTCCTGCTTTCACTATTTATATTTACTATAAAGTGAGTTTTTACACACTTTTCTGACTAGCAAGTATCTGTGATACTTGTCCACTGCTAGCTGCTGCCATCTGGTAGCTATGTGAACTACATTATAGATCTTTATTCTTAAAATGGCAGCTAACATACAAGCTTTCTTTTAGACTGATGCTGCAAGAATTAAGAGTTGATTCACAGTTGTTTTGCCCTTCTACAATGTCTGTCGATTTTGGTGGAGGGTGGGTCAGGTTTTTTGTGTGTGGTTTTATTTGTGTGCTTTGCTTTGTTGGGTTTTGTGGTGGGCTTGGTTTTTTTTAAATAACTGGAAAGATTTGCTCCTATTTTGAGATGTGATTCAGCAGCATTATGTGAAGCTTTTCAACAAGTAAGTTAGAATTCTTCCATCCGTTTTTAGCAAAAGAAAGAGGCTGTGTGGGAAGGCATGTGTAAAGTGTGGGAGTTCAGAGAACGTTCATTATGTAACTCAGCAGGGAACAGAAATTCAAGAAACCAGGGAGAAGCCAGCAGAGTGAGCAGTCAAGTCAGCAGTATGTAAGAGTAAGCTACTGAATCTTTAGAGGCTTTAAGTTATATGTCCTCCCTCTCCTTCTTAACAAAGCTGTCACTTCCTCAGATTCAAAGCCAAAAGGGATCCTTAAAAATCCTTAAGCCACCACTGAAAAGGTCATACTGGCCAAACATGAGAAGTACAAAATCATCTTGAATATCTTGCATAAATCTTTGAAAGTACTGCATGCTTCTCCAGGGTGTCTGCTCATCTTGAGCTCATTTTAGCTGGATATGCATTTGCTGTCGTTCCATGAAATCCAAAAATCTGGAGACCGTTTCAATACAGACACTGGTTTTATAATCGGAACTGTCCTAATTATAGCAAAGTACAGTAAAGCTGGAATGTGTAAGGAATCCTCATCAGCTCACAAGCTGTGCCAAGTGAAAACTGAAATGTTACCTAACTTCACATACAGTGAAAGGAAGTTCATTTCTACAGGAACATTTACAGTGAACCCAGCAATATTCCTGGATTAGCAGACTGAAAAGCATTAGCAACTGATCTGCATAAATCCAGTATCCTATGGCTACTCAACTATCAAGTATTCTACACTTGTGCACAAAGACTATTGTGAAAAGGAATGAACCAAAAGAAAAATAATTTTCTCTTGAAATAAAATGTGCAGTGAAAATACAGTGCATTTTACAGCTAGAGTGATATACGTCCTCAAAATTAAATATTCTCGATTGCCTACAGAAAAAATTAACTTCCAGAAGAACTGGCAGAATTGATCACAGAGAAAGAACAGAATTTTCTCAGTAATTATGGCTCGTAATCCTGGAGGTCTTCCCCCCCCTAAAATATTTCAGTTATCACATGCATGTTTCCATGTCACTTCTGTGACTGGGGGGGGGGGGGGTTAAAGAAATACCTACAAAAAAAATTTTTTCTCCATATTGAAAATGAAAAAACACATTTACAAAGAAGCAGGCTGAAATGTAAAAATAAAATAAGATACCAGTGCCTGTTTTCTGGTGCTAGAGCACCAGAGCATCTGGTGCTAGAAATGCCCTTGACAAAGTTTTATTCCTTGCTAATGTTTAGCTCACACCCAAGAAATCCCCACAGAAATGTTACGAAGCTATCTCTAGCCATCTTTGTAAGTAACTGTTTTCTGCTAACTTGAGTACATTCCTGCAGAGAAGCACCAGCATCTTTTGCATACGCAGAAAATTCCTGAAGCCATGCTCTTCCTGTATCTGGCCTGCTAGAATTCACCAGGCAAAATTAATGCATCTCTTAAGGTACTGCCAATATGTTATCATCAAAATTGCACAAAGGGGAAATTTAAAGATTGGCAGTACAAGCTGAAGTGTGACATTTCACATTCAGCGGGAACACAAGAAGTTTGGGTTTGGAAGTTTCCTCCTTAGGATATTTTCTATTTTAGATAAAATGGTGAAACCATCCTGTCTATGCATTTAAACTTGAACCAGCAAAAATGGACTTTCAGTGAGTAACTACCATTTCTTGGGAGTGTTTATCCCAACGTCTTTCTCTTATTTTCTTCTGTTTGTACCTCTTCACTTCTTGGGTTACTTCTGACCTGCTGTCCATTCACATTCCAGCCTTCGGTTACGGTCCCACATACCCCTTCCCCTCAGTTCTTCCTTACGTCTTTTTGTGGATTATCCTCCCTCTCAAGTGTTTATACACATTTTCTCACTTATCTTTCACACACACACAAGGTTGCATGCAACAAAAAGGGAGCTGCCTTTTCCTATATTTTTCAAAAGACGATGAACATGCTGCATCATTCATGATTTTCTGACAGCTTCCAAAGAGTCACAAAACACATTACAGGAATAATCATCATTTAGTATTTCAGCCACTGAGTTTCACAGTCACTACTGTTCTTACAGCTCTTAACAGATGTACATTACCACCAGGACTGTTTATTTGCCCTCTGGCAAATTGTAAAGACTCAGCTGTAGCAGACCATGATTGATTTTGGTGTGATGCAGTGCCCTATGGTTGAAGACAACGAAGTGTCAAGCTAAGTTCTTCCCAACAGGGTTTCTACCTGCTATAGATCTTATATAGAAACCATTCCATTAGCAGTGCAAATGCAATCTCAATGGACAGTTATTATACCAAAGACCACCACTGTACAAGAAAACAAAGATCCAACACATAACTGCTAAGGAAATTGCACACAATTACTTCATTAGCTGTAGAAAAATTTACCACTGAATACTTTTGTTCATATTCTGCTAGCTCTAAAGAAAAGTTTTACTCGAGTCTGCAAACTACACTGTATAATAGTGGTTTAGTGTTTCCTAGAGAACTCATCATTTCCAAAAACAAACAAACAAAGAAGCAAGCAAACCAACCAACCCAACACACCCCAAAATATGCACAACCAATGCGAATAGCATGAAAAAGGAAAATCCTCCAATAACCACATATCTGGCATTTTCCTTTCTCCCCCTCCCAGCACCACACAAAGCTGGAACTTAAAGGCATTCCTTTTTGGTGAATAGCAAATGGCATCTAATAACTGATTTTCTATTTGAGTTGCAAACAGCGTATAAAAATCATAACATTTAACAGAAAACTTATTCTGGCTCATTTTGCCAAAATAAACAATAGTTATGAGAAACAAAATACTCCGTTCAAAATGGAACAATTCACTTTTAGCACTTACAAGCAGAGAAAATGTGGAAGGAAATACAGATGAATGCTGGAACACAGAATGGGGGAATAGCTCTGTTTCCTTCCAGGAGATCAAACTCCAGAGTTGGAAGACTCTTAGCAATTGTGAGCTAAATCTGGCTTTTAACTCCTTTGCCTATTTAATTGCAAAGATTTCGATCAACATTTCTCACACAGGCAATCAGGCTCTGAAATATGCTGAACTGACCTCATAATGTCAGGCTCTGGGTTGCGCTGATGGAGACTCCTGTCTGTAACAGAAAACCACTGCTCAGCTTTGTATTAAAATAGGTACATACTCATGGAATAAAAAAAATCAGGTATGATTTTCTGATGATTTGGACCCTCATCTGGGAAGCAGTGGATGTGGATTGTGGTTGCCAATAAGCGTTTGTTTATGCCAAGCAGAAAAGAATTAACAGGAAAGAATAAGAGAGAGAATACCATCTAGCATGGAGGTCACGAAAATGTCATGAACAGAAGAGATTAACAGCTCAAAATTGTTCGGGCAGAAAAAGAAATGAAGTACGGTTCTCATGTTTTAAAGGACTGCCCTAACCCATGAGTGATAAGAGAAATAATCCCCGCAGTCCAACACCAGTGATTCTAGTCATTTCCCTAAAGAACAGCTGAATTCGCATATTGTTTATAGAGAAAAACAATGGGAAGGCAGGGACAGAGTCCTACATGCTGTGATTCAGAGTACTCCATTAGAATACTCCAGCTTTTGCAGATCTATTGACTTCACAGATACAGCTAAATAATTGAGGCACTTATCAAAAAGGTATGGAGCAATTCAACATTTCTGCCAGTTATTTCAAAATTAGTAGAAGCTGCTATTCTTGAATTAGTAATCACATCCTTTGTTTTAATTTTCAGGTGAGGGTCACAACTTGCAAGTCTTCATTCATCATTAAGGAAGCCAAAGTTTTCTGAGTAATTAAAAATCTTTTCAGAAGAAATGAGTTGGAATGTGATACAGTAATGTATAAGGCATATACAGCAGGAGAGTGCTCTCACTTCTATTTTAAATGTACAAAAGACTTTCCTAGTAAAAATTAACAACATATAAAGGTCCATATGAATCCAATGATTCAACAATATTTTGTGGAGATAAACTCTTCAGGCATGTAGTTGACAAACAAATTAGCACTTTGTGTTTATAGAGCTTATATCTGTCTATTCTTAAATGCTGAGCAAGTAAGTTTTTCCCACTTTTTATATACAAACACATAGAGGAGTTGCACAGTTTGACTACATGCATATATAAATTATATATATGACTACACATACATGATGCGCTGTGCTGCTAGTTGACTTTCTATATTCACCTTTTCAGAGTGGGCTCATCTTTAAAGTGCTAGAAATGGAAATAAGCATGGAACTGTTACCAGTTCAACTTGTGTTTAAGAGAAGTATGTGCCATCTCTAACACCTTACTCGGAAAAGAAATTCCCCTCTTTTTCCTCCAGTCTAGGATCTGACCTGCAAATCTAGTAAACAGTGAAGGGGTAACTTTTCCTAGAGCTAGAACAAATTCAGCTCCTGCTAGAAGAACCACGTAGTTTAGTTTGAGAATAAAGCCTAAATTTAAACATCCATTTCATTATGGGAAACAGAAATCTGTACACAAACCAAAAATAGACAGGTACGTGTCTAACATGAAGGCAAAAAGCTTGTATTGACACAGATATTACGTACATAATTTCTTTTGACATCAACAGAATTAAATGTCTAAATGCTGGAGTACTATTAACCTTAACAGCAAAACTCAGCTCTCAAATACAAGGAAGATTATACTGGTTTTAAGCAAGTACACGCACAGAGTACGTTGTAGTGCACAATTTATTAAGTTTTAGATTGTTTGGATAAAATTCTGTTCTTCAGAAGAAAAAAAAAAACCACTTCTGTTGCACCTCAGTATCAAATTGCTCTTCAGTTAACTGAATCTTCACTTTCCCAAAAGAGCAATACAGATAATTGCCTTCTGCTGTTACTAATTTATAAGGATTTGATCTCAAGTATTTTGGTTTGTAGACACATTTTGTGGCTTGCCACTGAACTACTACAACCTAAGTGAAAATTCAAAATCAGCTGATCTAGTAAAATATTGGGCAGAAATGGATTCCCCGCAAAATAATTACTGCTTCTACTTCTGCCTGCAACTATTCACACTTCATGGTATTTTTCTCAAAATACATTCTAGAGTGCTTGATCATTCTTATTCAATTTCATTCAGAGATATTCTACTGCTAAGTTCAATAAAGAAATGCCTGCCCAGTGAAAGACTTAGTTCCTGAACTGCTTGTACTGATGTGCATAAAAATACTTATACCGAAGCAAAATTAGAATTAACCAGAGACAGGGTTTAGCCCATAAAGCAGCTTGAGCATGGACAGCTTACTTGTGGATGAACTACCAAAACAATGTATTCGGTGAAAACAAATATATTTTTATTTTTCTGGATTTTCTTTCCTACTTCTAGATACCACCCCCCCCTCCCCCCCATTCTGCCTTCTATAGTATTTTCTACCCAGAGATCTGGAAATTGTTTACCAGGAATGAATATTTTTATCCTTTTTTTTTTTGTGCATCTATGCATGCGTGCTTGTGTTTTAAGAAAAAGCCTACACACATTTGCAGAGCAAGGCACAGAAAACTGACACTAAAATAGCTTAGGGTCATGCAACAGATGAGTAGCAGAGGAAAGAACCCAGGTTGTCTGACTCATCTTTGCACGTATCAGGATAGCACTTCCACAAAATTTGATACAGTAGCATTCCAGCACCTGGCATCATTACAGTAATTCAGAAAAGTCACTTTATTCTTATTTTACAGGCAAAGAACTGAAGCACTCAAAAATACTAAAACATAGAACCACAGCAGCACACAGGCACCAGAAACCATCGTTAAGACCAGTTTCTAGGGAGTCTTGAAACCATTAATAGGGTAATTCACAACACCTAATTTTAAGTCAGCTAGGTATGGTGCCTAAAGATGATTTTCATCAGCAAGTATCCGAAGTAGCTATATTTATGCTTTTGCGCACACTCAGAAGCAATCGGTTCTTGTCAGTGTTTATAACACCGCTAACATGTATCCCCTGCTGGGATCAATAAACAAAGTAATCCTCCCTCTTGATCTGTGAAACATACACCTATCCTAACAGGCTTAGCAGATAATGTAACAGTGACTACTCCTACAGAAAATGAAGGTTATCCTTTTCCAGGTAACTTAGCCAAAATATCAAAGACTCTTATTAAACCTTCAGATTAAGACAATTCATAGTCATACTTCTGATCCATCTAAAAAAAAAAGTCCTAATCACAACACAATCATGATCGAAAGCTGATCAAATGACTAAGCAACACAAAACTGCTGATGACATCCACAAGACACACAGTTCCTACTTTCCATATTCTGTATAAACAAATAAACCAAAACACATATAATGCTTGCATCCCTCTATGTACAAAAACTATCATGCAGTCTTAAAGCAAAATGCCCATTACACAAAGTGGAAATACACTGCAAATCAACAAGAATTCATCTGCTGCTGTAGATTCCATCCAGCATATCTGACCTAGTGTAGGCAACGGTAAAGTTCTTAAACCACAGTTTGCCTTTAGCTACCAGTGAAGGGGGGGGGGGGGAGAATATAAAAATTACGGAATAAATATTACAGGCTTTGCTCATCTATTTCTTTAAAGCTGAAGACTGTACTAATTTCAGTGACACTTATTCATAGTGTAAGTAATTTTTCGTATTAAGCATAAATTTAACAGAAGCTTTGCCAGCCAGGGAAGTAACTTTGTGTAGTCCTTCGTAAGACAATGAATCGTTGTACCAGAAAAAGCACACTGTCCTTTCTTGAGCATTTAATAAATACATTAAATGCGTGAACTGTTGAAGATAACAGTCTGAATCTACTAGCTGCTTGTTACATACTTACAAACTTCATTATCATCATCAGACACCAGACTCACAGTGACAGAATGAAACTGGTCAAGAATTGTTAAAATACTCAAACCTCTGTTAATCTTAAAACTTAGGACAAGGTAACAACCCTCATTTTCTTAGGAATCAGCCACAAAAGCATCTTTAGTGAGTGATATAGCTGCTTAACAGTAAGCAGCAGTTTATTAGTTTCACAGAACAGTTGTGCTAAGAACAGCAGCCTCCCACAAAAGGCAAAATAGCTTTCCTGTTACCTTCTTGTTCCTCTGGCGATGAAGCTGGAAAAGTATAAATTTGGGCCATTCACATACAACCCAGAAATAACAGAAACATGACTGCTTGGTGGCAGTAAAAAAAAAAAGCCACACCCAAAAACCTAAGAGTGATGTAGATAATGCATGTAGGGTAACAAAAGCATACAATGACACAGCAGGAAAACTTAGCCTAACTGAGGTTCTCCTGAACAGAGGACATCTGAAAGGACATCCACATACAGAACACAGTAAAGTAGCAGGCAGTAAATGAGAAGAAAGTAGAATTTGTGGATAAGCCACTCACAGAAAGATGTCTCAGTTTCTTTCACCGAAATAATTTTATAGAAGATTGTATTATATATTTGCTGTTAGACCCCAGATGTTTACCTAACCAAAGATAAATCAGGTTTCTTTGATTCAAGCGCCAAAGACTTTTCTACTCCAAAAGTCCATCTACAGGGGCACTCCTTAGTGAGCTTTTAGCTACAGCTATTACTCATCTCCGAGCAGTTTCAGGAGGTCATTAGCAAATAGGGAGGTTTATTGTTTCTGCACAAATATTACAACATAGGCACAACATTTGTTTTGAAGATCTCCAACTGAGAAGCATTTTCTGTGTTAAATCGTTGTCCAGCTAGTATCCCCCAACACTTGGCACCGAACAATAGAAGTAAAATGTCAATACCTCTAATTTCTTGCAACATGTATCATGGCTTTAATTATGCTGCTGATTATTCTCACCTTCTTCAAGACGATGAAGGGAAAAAAAAAAATTCAAAGGAGGAAAACAAATGGCAAGTCATTTTTTCGAGACCAGGAGTTCACAGTCAGCAGATATAGCCGCAATACTCGCAAGTTAGTTTATTAAGCTGTTGCAGAGCTGCTTCTGTCTGTTTTACCTTCCACAAGGAACCATGCATCTGTATTCTTTTAGGTGCTAACACATCCTGTATCGATATATCTACTAATAAATCACAGTTAACAGCTCTTCTTAAAGACAATAATTAGAAATGCAGAATAATGAACAGAGAAAAGTGAATAGAAAAAAATACATAATGTAATGACAATGATGTCTCAAACAGCAATTTTTCATCAATATCTATTTTTCATGCAGTAATTATAATGTTAATCTGTTCTTCTGTGACAAAAAGGCACCTCCAAGTTATTAATGACAACTAATATCTGTAATATTAATTTTAAATAATTCATGCAATAATTTATATACTAATAATGTAATTAGACCAAGGTTATGATCTCTGAATAGTAGATCAGTACTTAGTTCATGTTGGTATCTACTTTCTTCTGACACAATGTTTCTGGAAGCTTAATTAAAGCCTGCAATATGTTTCAGCCTTTATTCATTATATAAATATTCTACTCCCTCTCTAGACTATTCTTCCTCCCTGCCCAAAAGGACTATATTTAACTTTATGGCTGCACAATTGGTAAGTACAGTAGAAGGGCAGGTGCACGAGTTATGCAGGAGAAAAATACCTGCTGTGGCCTATGAGCAGCAAAGTCTTTTTTCAAGAAGTCTTCATCTTGTATAGTATGTCTGTTCTAGAAGACTTTTTCCCCTGACTACATCAAGTCTACTGCAAAGTTATGCCAGGCACAGATAACCTGTCTAAAATCAGACAAGTATCAACAGAAACAAGTGACATGTACACCTACAGCAACCACCCCTCCTTGATGAGCTCTCGCAGCACTGTGAGATCGCCTGCACCAAGACGCCAGTTTAACCTTTGTGCGTTGGTAGGACAGTGACTACAGTTTACAACACAGCGAAGCACTGCTTTTCTTCACTCTAAACTGGTGATGGTTCCCAACAGTCACGTATGTCTCTGTACAAAAACCTACGTAGCTCCCAACTGGCCAAATAACCTCTCCTTGTAAAACAACTTGGGGGAGGAACAAAGTTCTTACTTTTTCTCCTTTTGAAATACCTCTTGGTTTCCAAAATGCAGACGTGGGGAGGAAAGGACACGAATAAAAACCTCAAACCGAGCCTCTAAATTACCTTTTCTTAGAAAAGCACTTTAGATCTTTCTCTACTCAATGCCATTACCTATGGACAAACCACATATCTGCTTAATTTAATTCAGATTAAGTTTAGACACGAGCAGCATTGTACCAAAATGTTTTCTCACTGGGCCATAATGGTTGTACTGTTATTCCATTCCCAGACTAGTTTGCGTATCATATAGCACCACTATTCATCAGGAGCCATCTATGCTACTCAGACTGCAATGAGTATAAATGAGAGGGGAAAACACTGCACTGTTTTCCATCCTTATCTGTGTATCATCCATATGCTTACTGGATAACTCTTGCCTGATTATTCTCCTCCTGGTTCCCATCAACAGGAACCAGATAATGCGTCTGCTTTTCACCCCATGGACTGATTGGGGAAAAAAGTATTCTTGATTGGCTCAGAGTAGCCCATTGCACTCTAATAATAGAGTCATTTAGATTAATCTGAAAACATGCTTTCTATTACAGAGCTCCAATTTCCTAGGAGAAAAGTCTTAAGTGTATTACTAGTATGCTGTTCAAGACTGCTTGGCACAGATTTTTTTCTTTCTACAACTCTATTATAAGAATTTATGATGGACATTTGGAAGATACTTCATCTTCACAAAGAGTGAAATCTAAATAGTAAAGCCAGAAAGATATGGACATTTGTTGCATCTCATCTAGTATTAAAGGACAATTTCACAGTAGTAGCTCAACCAAGTTTTACAGGAAACTCTTTCAGTTGGGACCCCCGTAGTAAGGGAACTACTGATTCACTTCCAAGTTGTTGTTCTTGCAAACTCCATTCATTTTTCAAGACACACTATGTCTTCTTGCAAATACGCTTTGGGATTAGTAGCCTCTTATGACCATTTCTGGCAAACATCTGTATGTTTCTCTCACCATCTTCTCAACACTACCACTATCTCAGTCCTAAAACCACTTGCCAAAACAACTGGCAATGACACAGTTGCAACTACACCTAGAAAATCTGAAAACCCTAACAACTGCACAGTTAGCACTGTATTTTATTATATTTTATGATATTTTGCTAGATTTGCAAATCAGAAAGATGGTATTCAACAGATAAAGAGAAACAATATAAAGAACACCTTTGACTGAGTTAGTACGACAAAATGTTTGGAGAGTGCAATTCATTCAGAAATACTGTACGACAAAAACTCCTAATCTTAGCAATGAATTAAAAAAAAACCAAACAAGCACATTACAATACATCAGTGCTTCTGAAAGGTGCATGATAGTTTGTCATTAGTAATTAAGTTGTCCATTCTTCCTCAGCACAGGTAGTACATAAACAGAGGAAGCAATCTTTGAGAATAGTTCTGGCATGCCAAGAAAGGGAAAGTGATGGAGCTGGTCAATCCATCAATGACAATTATTGGCATTGTGTCCTGCCAGATCACAAAACATTAACCCCCTGCCTGTGATCTGAGTTCAGCTCTGTAGCACCAAGTCATGGAAAACAGAAATAGAGAAAGAAAATTGCAGTAAGCTATAACAGAAAGATAATCATTGTGTACTCGACTATAGAGATTTGAGTCGCTGAGTAATACTGAGCATACAGCAAAAACCTGAGAAAATCCTGAACTCTGAAATCCTGCCTCTCTGAACAGACTATGATGAAAAGCATCTGACAGGAGTAGTACCCAAACATCCCAATCACCATATTTGTGTATCAAATCTGAAACCACCTTAAACTATTTAGTTTGTCATGTTCTCAGCTTATCCCATCACTATATCGGATCCAGGTGTTGGCTACACAAATCCATAACTAAAAGCTTAATTTCTCTATTATTTACCTTTTATTTTCTGAAAGTTAGTAAGCAAGCAGCAAAGAAGAAAAAAAACAAGCAAGCAAACAAAATTTAACACTCTGTAATTTCCCAATGCAAACAGGGTTCCATGATCTAGATGGCAATCTCTTTCCTGCGATGTACCAAGTTGTCCTGGTTTCAGCTGGGATGTAGTTAGCTGTCTTCCTAGTAGCTGGTACAGTGCAATGTTTTGAGTTCAGTATGTGAAGAATGTTGATAACACTGATGTTTTCAGTTGTTGCTCAGTAGTGTTTAGACTATAGTCAAGGATTTTTCAGCTTCTCATGCCCAGCCAGGGCACCTGACCCAAACTGGCCAACAGTGTATTCCATACCATGTGACGTCCCATCTAGTTTAGGAAATGGGAGGTGGGGGGGCAGGGATTTGCCACTCGGGGACTGGCTGGGTGGTGAGCAATTGCCCTGCGCATCATTTGTACATTTCAATCCTTTTATTACTACTGTTGTCATTTTATTAGTGTTATCATTATCATTATTAGTTTCTTTTCTGTTCTATTAAACAGTTCTTATCTCAACCCAGGAGTTTTACTTCTTTTCCTGATTTCTCCCCCATCCCACTGGATGGGGGGGGGGGGGGGGGGGGGGG
>NW_010972776.1:5141668-5184036 GCF_000737465.1 Haliaeetus leucocephalus
TTTTCTTTTTTTCTTGTTTTCCCCCCCCCCCCGGGGGGGGGGGGGGGGGGAGTGAGTGAGCGGCTACGTGGTGCTTAGTTGCTGGCTGGGGTTAAACCACGACACAAGTCCACAGAAAAAGATGTTGCTGGAAACTGTAAATGGCATTGCTCAAATAAGACACTCAAAACAGAGATCTCCGCAGCTTACTGAGAAAGAGAAGTCTACTGCCCTATTCAACAACATCAAGGCAACTGATATTAATAACTTGTCCTCCGTTAGCTGAAGGTTTTAAAAGGCAAGTGAATGAAGACAAATGCAAGATTGTGTTCCCTTTCATGGCAAAGATATACACTCCCAAATTGGCGACTTCAGCTCACTAAAACACTGAGCTATCACAGAATACTCTTAGCATTCAAGTCTGCTAGAACTAAAATCATGGTAAGACTGGAAAAATTGCAAAACATTCAGCTACTCATTAAAGAAAACCAGGCTTCTAGTTAGTGTTTGTGACCAGTCACTTCTATTTGAATAAGCAAAATCCAACTGTCACATTAAGATTGAATTTAATGAGCTGTCGATGCTTTAAATTCTTTTTGTTTGGTTTCCTCTGCATGAAAAGTCCATTCTACGGTCATGGCTTCAGGTCTACATCTCCAACACACCCAGAAAAGACATATGCATGCAAAGCAACCCCTCTTTTCAGAGAGGACAAAATAGCAAAAGGGACCCGCCATACATTCCAGGAACTTCCCTACGCCTTCATGACTCAGGCAATGCAACTGCAAACCACGCTGGAGACTGCATCTGCGCAGCAGCACAGACAACGATTGCAGAACTGCACAGAAAGCTCCAAACCCGCAAGTATTAAATACTACACTGGCTGACGGTAGATCTTAGTCAAAACTGCTGATTGTGCTTACCATCCATCAAATCCATGTCATTACAAAAATGCTTTTCCATCTTTCTTAGTTTGAGCCAACAAGCCAGTTCCATCACAAAGTAAAGAGATTCCATCTGGCAGCTACTTTTTTCCCCTCTTTCAGTATCATTTAATTTTTAATGTCAAGAGTATATTTGCCTTTTACTGTTCAAGCAAAATGTAACCCTTTATCTCCCTTCAGAATCATATCTGCAGTTTTCCCCAAGGCAAATAAAAGTGACTTTTATTTTGCAATACTGTTGTTCTGCTGCTTTCATTCACGTTTTCCCATTGTTATTAACAAATATATCAGTGTTTTGTCAGTGAAGAATTCTGTTCCATCAAGGAATAGCTCAAATTCTTTAAATTCTGAAGGCCTGATGTGTGCGATTTAGGCACAAGCAGGGAGTTTTGAAATCTAAATACTATTGTTAGAAGACCAAGAATTCATACTAAGTTATCCTCAGCAAACAGCCAAGGAACAAACTGAAATACCCTGAAGTAAACTGCTTATACAACTGCAGAAAACACATGCGGCCTTAGTGATAGGGCCCACTACTGTCCTGCTGTGCAAGGAATGATGCAAGGAGCAAGCAGTTCAGGGAGTGGGGGCACATACTTCCACAGCTGTAGTGGCAACCAGAAGCTCCTGATAGACTCCCACACCACTGAAGTTTTCCAAATGTTGATAATAGGAGTGCAACATGAAGTAATACTTAGAAAGAGAGGAAAAATAGTCTGATATGCAATTATCCCATTCATTCTCTCTTCTGCTGAATAGCCTAAGACTTAATCATGAACAGATTCTGAAGGGCTTACACCCAGACACTTATATTGTGCTTCAGGGATAAGGTTTAATCTTTTGTTTCTTAAACATCAGCTTCCTCACCTCGAGAATTGAAGCCATTTAAGTACTTTCCACTATGTAAGGAGCAACGAAGATATAGGTATAAGGCAGTAACAGTATTCAGAACAGCACACTGAGTGCTGTAAAAGGTTTGAGTTTTACATTCTCTGTATCCTTGGTGTTATTACTATCTTAAATCATCTGAATTCAAAATTAATCTGGAATCAAAATATTTATTCACAGTATTTAAAACAGTCATTGCAGCTACAAACATAAAGAATCTAGGTGAAAGGAAAGGAAATCCACATTCAAGCAAGTAATGTTTAAAGTCCATGTCTCTGCCTGTCCAGCATCCAAAAAAATGGATTGTCTTCTCAGGCACTCTTCCTCAAGGATGCTGATAACAGAGGAAACCAATTGTTGACTATTGGTCTTATGCTGGTATTTAGCCTCACATGGAGGTTATCACCTCTGTTGGGATGCATTCCCAAGCAACCCATGTTGAACAAATCTTGGTCCTGGCATGCCAGAGGAATACTACAAGCTTTATACTATCCAAGGGCCCTGCTTGAACTCTCATGCAAAGATGCAACTCTGACAGATACCATCTTGTAGTCCAGATTAGAAACTCCTTAAACACAAAGCTCTTGATGACTAGTTGTATGCATTTTAGTACAAACCTCGTACTTTTACTACAAAATAACAATTTAAATAAACTAAAATGTAAATTTGTTCACTACATAAACATGATTATGCATATAAATACATAGATCACTATCTCCTCTTTACTGAGATCATTATGTCATTTATTAATGAGTCTTGTTAACACTACAGTATCTCTGAGGACAATGGTAATATGTTCTCTCACAGAAATGGCAAGCAGAAGTTAGTTCTGCTAAACCGTTCTGCAGATATATACATCAGGTTACTCCCTTCAAAATAATGTATACACAAACACTCTCCTTTGTCATGATACAGTAATTTTACATCAAATTCCTGCAGTGCAGAACTCCAATCAGGCACTTAAGAATTCATCCTTTTATTCTACACCACCAGATTAAAGAGGAATAGTATATTTACATCCTAACTTTGACTGAAAAACACAGTACTTCACCCATTTGACAGCACATACAGTAAAGTTGTTGTTCTATTACAGCATTTTCAATTACAAGGGAATAACACTAATAAGGGTCTTCATCCCCCTCTCCTGCTTTGAAAGCAGAGCCTTTAAAGCTGAACCCCACAATACTGGTACACAGCTGAAATGTCTGAAAATGCCTACAAAAGGAAACCCTAGCAAGAAGTCCTAACTTTCACTTGCTTTACTACTTTAATCTATTTTAATAGCCACGCTATCGTTATGTTCCAAAGGAGCATAAACAAAGATTTTAAAGAGAGTCTATTAACAGGTATGTATTAATTCCACAAAAAAACCTAAAACTGGTTAAACTAAAGCTTTTCCAATCACACATACAGAGAATACAATTGGTTAGTTTGCATAACTGATCCCTTCTTAACCATGGAATGATTTACTGGGTTCTTCTCTGTGAAAGCTTAATTCCCATAATTAGAGAAAACTATTATAATGAGGATAGTCACAACCTGAGTCATCTTTTAGGACCAACACTTCCTAAATTTATTTCAACGCTATTTTTATAACACAGTCCAAGGTTGCATTTCCTTTTTATTCCACAGGACAATTAAAATCTTTAAATTGTAATTATTCTTTATTGGGTAACGCTGTATTTTATTCTTCAGTTATTCTAAACTTCTGAAAGAAGACTGAAAGCAAGTAATTATGAAACATGATAGAAACACAAGAGTTATGAGATGCTTACAACTGTATTGCACAACCAGTCTCTAGGTGTTTTTAGTAGTGGGGTGGCAGTCTTCTGAAAACCAGTGTAGGACTCCCTAGCTGACTCAATTTCTGTAGTTTTACTATTTTTTTAGTAAAATATTTCTTACCTTATATAAGTACATTAAGAGGAAACCTATTCCTGGATGCTGTTGACAGAAAAATAGTTTCTCTCTTGGATAAACTGAATGGAGGGAGAGGGAAATAACACTCAAGTTTTCCCACTGCATCAGGAAGCTATCCAGCAATTTCATTCCTGAAACTCGTTAGTTGAAACAATTCTTTCTATCCTCAAAAAAGTCTGATATATTTTATGTAAGCAGAAATTCCAAGGAGGCATCTAATAAATTGCTGAGTCATTTCCAATTCACTTTTCATTTATATACTTAGGAAAAAACCCTTAATTCAAAGTCTATTATGAAGCTTTAATAGGGACAACTGTGAATAAAACTGTCATGTTAAAGACAACAAAGATCATACAGGGCCAAGAGAGAAAATCCTGGTTATAAAATTACTGTTAAACTTTTATTGGTTTAGGTGCATCTACCCTGTTAGTGCAATTGAAGATTACTTGATTTTATAAAGTACAGAGTGGTTAAAGATCTGGAATAGTGAATTATGTTGCCTGATCAATTATAGATGAAACATGCTTTCAGAAGAATTGCAGAAGTCACTGTTGAGTAAGTGTGCAAATACGGGTACATACTACTTTCCCATGTAAGAAAGCTTTCACTTAAGAAAATACCAAGAAAAAAAAGAAAAGGCCAGTTAGGCAACATAACACTCAGCAATCTAGATAAAGTGACATCATTACTTATTGACAGTGACAAGTGCAACATTAAGGGTAAAATATTACATATTTAAACAAAATGAGTAATTGCTGTACACACCTATTTAACACACATTCAAGAACAAGGTGAACAAGAGGTCTCTGTCTTCTAGCTAAAAAGTCTATTAGCCTAATTTATGATTACCCACACACTAGAAACTAAGCTGTCAGGGCAGAAAAATGTCACTGGTGACAGTTTACATTACACTAGTACTCAGATCACAATGAAACTGTTAGCATCAGATTACAATCAACTCAAGGAAACATAGAAGTACTGTAGTTGTAATAATGTACATCAATCTTCCAGCAATACCAATTTTTTTCAGATGTTTTAAAAACAGTATGAAAGGTCAAAAAAAGTCACACAATGCTAACCCATTCCGTCTTTAAAAAGTTTGAGAATATGTAAACATTCTCTTGGGTTTTAGTGCTAGAGTAAACATAGCTAGTAAAGTAAATAAGTCAATTAAGACATTTTGAACAACAGAAGTCATTGTTACAGAGATGCTGCTATGTCAGTGAATAAGTGTAATCAAAGAAAAGGTCTGCTATGTGAAAGAACTGGGTTTGTGGTGGTGGGGTATTATAGTTACTGTGTTTTATTCTCTTTAGATATGTATAATCAAAGTTACACAAGAGAAGTAAAACTTTAAATATTTTGAGAATAATTAACCAGAGTAAAAGAGTGAAGGGACTTGCTATGCAGCATATGGAAAAGAGGCAGGGATTAAATTGACAGGTTTATGAATTATCAGCAGTGGAAAGAAACTGTCATAGCAATGGTACCCATTTTAAACCAAGAAAAAATAAACACACCCCCCACACAATTTCTTCTCCCCCAATTTACATCCTCTGTGCCTTTTTTGACTTTTTTTCCTTAGCTGAAGAAACTGTCCTTTCGTCATTCTGAAATCAAATAAATGGTTAAAACAGTTGTTCTAATCTTTGCTAGCAATGAATAAAGTCTCAGCTCTGTGGTGATCTGCCACTCTCATAACCCTTAACAGCTTCATTGATCCTGAAAAACTTATCATTTTGGGAAGTCATTAGCATAAAAAGATATTTATAAAACACCTGCCACCAACTTTGCAATTAACATCTAATTGTTGACTCAGCGCTGTAGGAAGCAATACTGTCTCAGCAACTATCTTTGCAGTGACCCAACCCAAACTGTTGCAAAGTTCATGTCCTTTAATATGGACTTTGCTTTGGAAGTCACAAAGAAAAGACTGCTGTAAGTCAAGATGGGCATTGCTAGCAAGAGAAACAGTTTTCTAGATACAAGGATGAACTCTATGACAAATCTAGACAGGTGATGTACATACCACAGAGTTGTAACTGCATCCACCATTAAAGCACCTCTGACCATCTTAATGTAACACTCAGGATTGTTGCGACGCTGCCTCACTCGGATGTAAAGAGTAACACAGAAAAGCATGTCCTGAAGTATCCTATTATATTTATCTCTCTCCCATACTCCTCCATAACAGATGCTTTGTGAGATCTACCAAGAGAAGGAAAAACTACTCTTAAACCTGCCCCTACATACATCCTCAATTTATACTGTGCCAGTAGCTGTAACCAGAGAGTGCCTACGGTAGATTTGCCTCCCCGGCATGCAGTGATAGGGACAGTGGTTGAAGCTCAGTGTCACAAATTCTGGAGAAATAACGTTCACTGGGACATTCAGCAGTTCCAAGTTTACTAGGAGTGCGACTGCAATACTTCTCTGCCAGTCCCTCTGGAAGCCTGGTCCTTTTTGACGGACAGGAAAATGAAGTGTAAGTTTCTCGCCTCAGAAAGAGACAGCTACCCTTAAACAGATTACCTATAATTACATTATATTTAGAAACAGTGAATCCATATTTCTTTCTTGTGAGGAGGTATTTGTGCTTAGAACACTTCATTTTTGTTTTCTGATCATTACCAAAACCGGTGCCCCTAAATCTCAGCTTGAGAGAGCACAGTATGAATGTATCTACAGCCAAAGCATGTGACTCTCAGAGCACCAGAACATAACTTCAAGAGCAAGTGTGACAATAAAGTGAATTAGAAAACTTGTTTTTTAAAATAGAAAACTGCTATAAAAGCAAGTGGTGGGATGAGAATTAAGTATTACAGCCCTGGGCATAAAGGTCAAGACAGTAACAGCCCACTAAGCTTCTTTATCTAGAAACAATCACTGCAAAAGCTTATCTAAAATGGGGTATTTGTACATCAGGCTGTTCACAAGTCCTCTATAGCACTGCCTTTTTCTTTCAGGCTATTCCGACTTAACTACTGTTGACAAAGTACACACAGCTATTTTCCCTTCAGCTATTCCCACCTATTTTTTTAATTTATTTATTTTTCCTGGTGCATAGCTCCATTAAATAATTTGCAATAATTACCTGCTTGATGCCGTCTACAAAACACTGCTACTCTGTGCCTGCCCAGAGTTAAGCAGCACATGTTTGCTGTAGCATCTGCTTTGCCTTGGCTTGAAGTAGGAGGCCCCAGCTCCCAGGGACCAGTTAAAGCAATGGCCGTGGGCATTAAAGAAAGGTTCCGACCTTTCAGACACACAGTACATTTGAGGAATCAAAAGCAGAACTGACTGCCAAAATACTGGTCTGTTTCCTTTGGTCAAACTCAGAAGCATGGAAGTTGGGGAAATAACTTCCTCACATAATTAAATGGGAAAAGGAGTTAAGTGCATGCCATCCTCATTAATTTACCAATATTTTTAATCCAGTGGTTTGTAACAATTTTTCCACAGTGAAACATACATTAAAAAATAAATTTAAAAAAAATCAGATGTTAATAAATTTAGGGGCAGGGAGTGTTTTTTGGTGTTGGTTTGGTTTTTTGTTGTTGTTTTGGTGTTGGGTTTTTTTTTTTTTTGCTTTTTAGTTTGTTTTTAAATGTGTTTTTGCTTACTGCTTTTCCAACCTTTGGAATGGACTTCAGCACTAACGGCTGAGTCAGCTGCCCAGAGGCTTGCATGCCACTGGAATAGGACTCCTTTTGTTTAAGAGAGATTCTTCCTCTCTTACTCAAGACAATCACTTAAAGATGGGAAGGTGCTTGATAATTAAAGTGGAAGGGCTTGCATTGACTGTGGTTGCATGAAAAGACATGCCCTGTTATTTTATTAAAGATACAAATGCTCACATCTCTGCTTCTTTGGTCAGCTACTCAGTAAAGTTGTCTTTAACTTGGTCCACAGTTCCTCTCCAATTGAAGCAGAAGACAGTGGCGTTTGGCACACTTGTATCAAAAAAAGTAGTACAGATTTTGGAATTGAACACTAAACTATCACTAGTCAAAGGCTAGGAATCAATTTATATGTTCTATTTGCCATCTTTTAACCAACTTTAGATGTACAAGATGAATTAACAAGTATTTTGGCAGTCTGGCTATCTGGTAGCCTTCATAAAATTAAAGAACTAAGTGGCAAAACAACTCTGCCAAGTGGGGGAGTACTGAGTTACTTATAACACTCATTTCAACAGGCAGCTCCTACTACATTTAAGGCTGCAGAAAGGCTTCCAGACTAATTTAATTGCTTTCAGTTTATCACCACCATTAAGTGCTCTCCACCTTTTGTACCAAAATCATCTTAGCTTTGTTTTTCAACTGAAGACATATTTCTGGAAGTTTTGGACAAGATTAGCCTACTCACTTGAAATTCAGAAACATGGAAAGATGTTTCAGTCTGTGTGTAATTTTAAATGCATTTCATTTTAAGATTATTTTAAGTAGCACTTTCAAAAGAATACATTTATTATTTTAAAACATAATGCAATTGTCATCACTTTAGAGAGGCAGAATTCTACATTCACTGAACAGGCTTGCTGAGGAAGTCACTACTCACCGGTTTGTGATGCTCTACTGCAATCACACTACTTAATTTCCCCTACACTTTTGACAGTGGTCTCAGTCAGGTAAATAAAATAATTGCATAGTTTTTATTATCTTCAAGAGATTTTGCATGAGGTCTAAAAGCTGTACATATGAAAATATACATATATTGCTTTTCCCATGTAATTAAAAGTTAAATCACTTCCACAGATATCAACGACAACTTCACTGAGATATTGGGGAAAGGATACAAAAAAAAAGGTACTCCTCATCTGTTTAAAGGATACGAAGTTTCATTGAAAGAACTTATTTCAAAGTGTTATCACTGAATATGAAAGCATCCAGAAATGAGGATATGACTAAATTTAAGTTGATATACAGTCATAGCCAGACTATTTGCAGTTACATCTGACAGAACAGCCCAAGTAGTTGAATTTACTGTTTTTCCATTTGATCTCTTCTAAAAACATCAATAAAAATCTAACAGGCATTCTAATATATCAAAAGTTCATGAAAATCACCAGCATGGTTAATACAATGAAATATTTGTTCTCAAGACATTACCAATCTTGTGGTCCAGAACAACAGCAGAAGTTTGCACACATATAATGCTCTAGGACACCTAATATAAAATTACAGCTTTGTTAGCTTTCACTATTTGCCTCATCCTATGAATTGCACCTGCAGAAAGCTGTGCTGCTGACTGACAATAAAATTTCTAGCATGCAGCTGCTGAGAGAAGTATTAAAATATGTAACTTAGAGAAACTTATAATATAAAAAGCCTAAAGTCAATAGGGATATACTGAACTATCATGACTGCAAAAGCTGTGCAAGCACTCAAGTTTCAGAAAAATATGCCACGTTCCAGATTTAGTAACATTAGTACAGAATGTGAAACAGTGGCTAATGCAAGATGCACTGCTATAGAAATGACGATTTCTGTAAAAATTATTACAATTCACACACACAGAAGGGCAGGAGCAAGGCCAGACCTTTACTTTGTTATTTTAGTCCCCTTGTGCTCCACAATTAAGCTTTAATAGCCATGCGATATTTTTAGCAGTTTGGAATGGACTGCTGTTGCTATTTTTACAAGTGCCACCATTAGCCTGCTAAAAGTGTTGGTATGTAAAATGCATTTTTACTTCCACTACTTAACGTTGCCTCTTTGAATCACTTGAGGAATATGAAGCAATTAACATTAGAGACCAACTTCTACTGGTGTTTTGGGACTACTGTCATTACACTTGATCACTTATGGACATAAAGCTAAATACAAACAAAAGGAACATAATAGCTACCAATGTCGAACTCCTTCTGGGAGGAGAGACGCAACACAGAAGTGATTCTTAAACATTGGAAAAATTTGTTCTTTGCCTAAAGAGCATATCACACCTTGAAATATCTGCAAGGAAGTCGTAAGTCCAACAAAAACCAAGTAGTTTAATATTAACACAAAACATTACCAGCTCAGAAGGAAACAAAATAGAATATCAAAGATGCAACATTTGGGATTGTTTTTTGTTTGGTTGGTTCTTTAATCCATTTTTAGAATGTTTACCATGACATCTTTTCCTTGTATGGAAAAGCTGAACAGCCTTGTATTTCCTTACATTGAAAACCTGAACATATGCTCCCCACACCCCCTGTCCTGCCTTGCTGTACCCCTCCATCCTCCTGCTTTATTTCCAGAGTTTGATGCCACATATCATGTAGAAGTAGTACCCTCCTACTAAGACTTATAACTCCATACATTCCATTTGATTATTATTTGTCTTATCCTTATTACTTTTCCTCCACATCTACTTAACATTCCTGGACTTTCTGAAGAGGCAGGACTTTATGCTGCTGTCTCAGTGACGAGCAAAGGATCTTCCTTGACCTCTAAGCACTGACAAATAGAAATGAAAATAACTCAGCCCATAAGCCAATGGTAGGACACAGCACTTTCTCAATGGATGATGTTCTGCCACATACCGTAATTCGTTATGGTGGCCCGTATTAGAAGCGTGCCGTATCGGTGGCAGCACAACTACCAGACCATTCCCTCAAGCCACTATTTTTCATGGGAAGTTCAGCAAAGAACAGGACTGAATCTGAGATTGCAATTAAAAAATTGAAATCACTATTTAGATTGTACCTAACACTAATCTAGTCTTAGCAGCAGCTGAGAAGTATATCAGGTTCAAATATTTAGAATATTCTAAGACATTAGTTTACCAAAACCATAAGGTGAAGCTAAACAGATACACCTTTCAAGATACGATGCAACAAATCCAAAACACATAGTGCCCCAAAGTATGCCTTTTACTAGGTCATAAGTACCTGGGTTTGCTTATTAACACTTCAGAAGTGTCCAACAAATTCAAGTACCACCATAATCTTAAAATAATCAACAGTCACCAACTAAGACGTATGAAGCTATACATGTACATGTTCTTTAAGCTACTGTGTCAGCAATACAGGTAGTATACCAGCTGTAACACTTTTTTCCAAGATTTAGGGGTTTATGAACAGGAATATTGTTTTACAAGTTTAAAAGGAAACCTCTGACCATCTCTCACATGCACACTTAAGTTTTTCTTAAGCATCTTCCTTCCCTTCCTCCCCTGTAAGGAGTAACACTATTTTTGCCAACTCCAGTTTTGCACTTTGTGATCTAATTAAGATTTACTACACTACCTCCTTTGGTTTTTTATGTACCTTTCCATCAAGACATCTAGATCTCATTGGTCTTATCCTGTCTTTGGACAGGTAATTTCAACACTTAGGATTGTACTACAGATTTCCTCTGTTCAAGTACCAGCCTTGATGTCACACTTTAAAGCCCAGCCAGCAATTAAGCACTACACAGCCACTTACTCACTCTTCCCCCCCCACCCCCAGGTGGGATGGAGAAGAGAATCAGAAGGAAAAGGTAAAACCTCATGGGCTGAGATAAGGACAGTTTAATAGGACAACACAAGGAGAGAAGTGATAATAACTATAATAAAAGAACGTATATAGCAAGTGATGCAAAATGCAATTGCTCACCACCTGGAACCCGATGCTCAGCTCATTCCCAAACCCGACCCCTCCACCCCCCAGCCAGCTCCCCCAGTCATACACTAAGCATGACTTCACATGGTATCCAACATCCCCTTGGCTAGTTTGGGTCAGCTGTCCCAACTGTGCCCCCTCCCAGCTTCTTGTGAAAATGAAGTCTATCCCAGCCAAACCCAGGACACTGCTGAGCTACCATGACAGTTCTAACTTACTGTTTCATATCAGGGCAATGGCTTGAATGGTTCAGTTCACCACCTACAGGCCTGGATCCCCATTAAAGTGTTCTTTTTACAAAGACTTCAGTTTGCAGTTTGGCCAGAACAAAAAACTGACCCTGTTTATAGTCATGCTACTAACAACTGTGGTATCAGTCACTTCTCTCAATACTCTTTTGCAAGCCACAGCATACTATTAGACCAAAATACTTCTTATTCCGTGAGAACCTGCCTCTATGTTGTAGTTCCTTCTACTTACTATGGTTATTAGAAACAAAAATTTCTATCTACTGTATATAAAATCATTCATCATAGCACAGGGTTATGCCCTTAATTTGTTGCTTCATCTAGCCACTCTATTTAAGGATGTTATTCACAGCGTACAATAATTTTCTCCTTTTCATACATACTGACAAGTGTTTGTAACTTTCCATGACCTATTCCGAATTCAAACTTACACCAGGAATCCCTGCTTGTATTTCTACTGGTAGCACTTGAAGACATGGAAGCTTTTTACTGTCAAAATGCATGCAGTAAGTTACCGAATCCCACACATTAAATAAAGCGAAGCTTTGTCTTTTACTTGATGCATAGCGAGTGTTTCCATGAACTGAGCACTGCCGGAGAAACACACCTTCCTTTTTGATTGACTCAAAACAACACTTCAAGCGCTCACCTTTGTGTAGTTTAAATATGTACTTTTCAAAAGAATGATCAATAACATAACCCCAAAAGTAAAAATCTATTCCTGCTGAGAGACTACCCAGAATATTGAGTTGATCATATCAGCCATGACTCTACTAGAAACAATATTTGTTAGTCAGGGAGTCACAAGTCAGTGATAGTTTCGTAACTAGTGTACAGAAATACCTAAGAACACATACTTTCAGGAAAAACGTTTGAACGCTTTATGCTTGCGAGACATGAGAATAATGTTTACTGCTCTGAAATACAGCCAGTGCTCTGATTCATCAGAAAGATCTTTCAGCTCAGTCTTACACTTCTGAAGAACACCTAATATTAGGACAAAGTGACACAGAAGCAGTAGACTACTGCTGAGTTTTCTAAGATCATTTGCTTCAGGTAAAGGATGTCAGGAATCCTCCAGAGGAAAGGTGAGTTTTCAAGCTGGAATGATAAATCTGTTAGATGTGCTTTAGTAAAAAAAAAAGTAATTAAAAAAATCCATTAGTCAAACTATTAGCAAAGAAAAAACAAACCTTCAGGGTTTGTTTTGTTTAAAAGCTGTTCCGTTATCAAGTTTTTCTACTTCACAGGCAGCAAATGCCTGCAGTGTTATGTAAGGGAAACTGTTCTGCAAAAAGGCACCAGGTTGTCATCAATGCAATTGGCAGTAAAGTTTGACAGACTGAATTCCTTCTTTGAAGTTATATTAATCATGCATACTGTATCACGCAATTGGGTTTTTCAGGACTTCAAGTGTGTTCACAGCATTGCATACGCTTTGCTGACTTTCTAACACTTAGCTTATTGGCAAGAACGTTCAATGAAGTCTTGAATTACTAGCAAGTGTTCCTGAAAAGAAAATTCGTGATTTGCACCTGCACTAGAATCCTGATAGTAGGAGTTAGGCTCATCCCAGGAAGGAATGTAAGCATACCAGCCTGTCACCAGAACCCCTAATCAAGAAAAGCTATTGTTAACTAGTGACAAGAGTAACAAACTATCACCTAGAAAGGCAGAAGCAAAGACTGTTTAACACGTAACAATTATTAATAATGTTTTCACCGACAGTTTACAAATTAAAAAGCAAGCTAGCCAGAAGTTACCTAACACAATTTAGAACTTGTTTCAGTCATTTATTCAGCTATGACCAAGTTTAAGACTTTGTTAATTAACAATGATACACTCAATATGTGCCACAGTTGTCATCTTCCAAGTGTTATTACCATGAAGAAAGCAACTGTTAAGTATGCTAAGTCTGAATAAAAAGCTTGTATTATAGGTGTGCAATAATTACAGAAACAGAACTTCTTAACAGCTAATGTTATTATTCCCATACTGACATACATCACAGTATTTTATGATAATGTCCCTCCAGCAGAACAGCAGCCAACTGTAAACATTTTTGCTTAGCAAGAGAACACAGGCTGGAAGGACACTTCTTGTCAAAGGCAAGCATTACTCCATTATTATAGTTTCATTACAGTTCTTGTTTAGTTCTTCTTTAAACCTAGCTTGAATATGTCAACGTTGGAAAAGATTTATTAGAACATCTAATACCAAGAGACTTGGTAAAACTATCCTGGGAGATTATGAAGGAGGGAATCCAATAGTTTCTCATATTTTTAGAGGAACACCATAA
This sequence comes from Haliaeetus leucocephalus, assembly GCF_000737465.1. Classification (NCBI taxonomy): domain Eukaryota; kingdom Metazoa; phylum Chordata; class Aves; order Accipitriformes; family Accipitridae; genus Haliaeetus; species Haliaeetus leucocephalus. The sequence continues at coordinate 5,155,535 of NW_010972776.1, forward strand.
ATACTCAACCCTTGAACCAGAGCCACTACATCAGAATGATTTTTGTGAATCTAACTCTTCCCTTTTGATTTGTGCTTAGGAATTAAGTATTTTAACTTACTTCCAAGTGGTTTTATTTTCAAAGAAACATTTATGATACTGCTCTTACCATACTAAGTTATTTTACATGGTAACTCAAAGTAACTATCTTGCATACCAAATCTGTACTTGCAGTATATACACACAGCAGATGCATGTCAGACTTAGGGATTCCTGGGCCTGGTAGGAATCAGTGCATTTAACACAGAACTCCCACTTTTACTTTCGTATGGAAGCTGCCAGAGGATAACAAAAGCTGTACTGAAAGATCTTGCATCATTATTATTGTAGAAAGTAGACCTACTCTTAGTACATCTAGTTTCTGGATTAGATTTCACAGGTTAAAATAATCTTATAATCACCTCTGCATCCATAAACACACTCAAAGAAAATGTAACAGATCATTTCAAATTACAAGATCTGTCCAAAGTTTTTCATATTCTTGTCCTTAAAGTCAAGGGTAAATCTATCTTCTCACTTCATGGGTAATGGATCATCCTCTTAAATTTCTGTAACGATACTTACTGAACTTGTGAATTTCTGTTTCTTCAGTCTATGCATTTCTAACCATTCACCTCAAAGTTCAAAAAGCCAATTCATTGAGCCAGAGAGACTAGAAAATTTGTTTGGGATTGCTTATTAAAATGCTTGTCCAGTCCCTTTCAATTCAAGTTTGACCAACGAATGTCTAGTTTATTTCAGCTAATGAATAACTAAACAATTAATGCTCAAGTATATTACAATGTGAAATAACAACCAGAATGAGGGTAAAATACCCCAGGCAGACAGCAGTGCAAGGGTAATGGATATTCTACTGATAGCAGGAGACTGAGGTTTTCAGCCATTAGGGCAAAGCAACAGAAATCTAATTATGGTATCTGAAACACATTTGAGGTAAATCTGTTTACCTAAAACTGTCTTTTGGGTGGTCTGATTAGTATTACTTCATATGCCTAATTGTTATAGATGACTCTCAACTGATTCCAAGGACCTTACAGAGCCATTCCTTGAGTGGCACCTCATTCTAGAAAAAACAGAGGTGAAGTGCATCAGAGTATCAGCTCTGAAACATACATAAGTAATATTAAACCTTTAAATATTAATTCCCCTTCTGCTCTCAAATACTTTTTCTAAGATGGCTTCACTCTCATAACTTTAGCTAAGCCAATTCGCAATTTATTTATTTATTTAAAAAGACCAGGACAAATGCAGTTTTTACTTTGAAAGGAATGGCTGGGTCTCCAGAAATGGAGGTTTCCATTTTCTTCACAACTCTAATTCCACTAGGAATAGCTTAGTATTTCTTTATGGATCCTTGTAAGGGAAAAAAAAGTAATAAAACCCTCTAAATACTGATTCATTTGTAGAAATAGCCTCATACGGCTCTCAAGGGATCACAAAGAGACAGTACAGCTTAAGTAAACAATCTCTATCAACACAGCCAAACTGCTTGCTGCCCATTCTCTTTATACCACCAATGTCTGCAGATTTTTTCAGTTTGTGTCAAACTGACACCCAATCTGGCTATCCATACTACTATTTCCAGCCTTTTCTTCCCCCATCCCTGCCTCCCAATGTTTTATTTTCCTGTATTTATCTTCTTATATTCTTCTGTTGCTATGACAGCATGAAAACACCACCATTGCCATAAATTGATAACTGAAGATACTAAACTGTTTGTCACCTCTTAATAACAGGAAGACATCAACACCCCATTGTGATCTTTCATTTTTGTTTCCTTTGCTGAAGCATATGCTTTTTAGTTGCAAATAATCTGAACCTATAGATTAGTGCATTGGTACCAATGAGATTGGACACCAATCTCAGTTTTTAACAGGAACAGTAAAGTCTTCATCAGTAGTCAAAGAACCATATGACTCAGTATCAGATTGTGCCCTACAAAAAGAACTATTCTACTTCATGCACAAGTCAAGCAAGAGACAAGTTAACACTGACCCAGACTAGCTTTCTACTCTACCTACTACAAAACAGTCTCTGTAATTAACATCAACGTGACAATTTTTTTCAAAAGCAAACTTGAAAATTACCTATAAATTACATGGGTGAGTAAGCAAATAGAGAATTTTAAAAACGAAATTCACCACCATTGTAACTGTGAGCAGGAAATTCTCAAGCAGCAAGTTTTGCCCCTGACAGCTGAGAAGTTTAGAAGTGTACTTTATAATTCAGACTCTCTTACTCAACAGGTTTGCTTTCTCTCATTTGCTTGCTTACAGATTTGCGAACTCATATGGGCTTATTTATTAATAAGCTGCGCCCAGCATCAACACCCAGCATGTCTCTTCTGCTTTGTTTTTAATCACATTTTCCAATAAATTAACTAATAAAGATACAAAACATCACCAAATAAAGACCTGGAAATAAACTGCACTATTCTAGCAATCTGAAAATTTAACAAGAGACCAAAAAGTAGTGGATAAGATGAAATTAATGAGACTATCAGCAGTGTAGATCGTGTACGGCCTTTGCATGTTTTCCTAAGGCTGAAGTCTCAGTGAATGCAAGTAGACACAAATTTGCGATGCCAGAAACATTGAATGGTGTTATGGTCTTCATAGCAGACAGAGGTGTTCTTGCCATTACCTCCAAAATGCCATAGCACCCACAGTTAATTATTTCATACAGGTACAAATCTGTTGGCCACTTGAAAGGAAAATCAGAATATAGTGTTTGTCTCACTTCAGTTATGTAAGTCGTTTTCCAATTGCGTAGGTACACAAAAAATAGATCAGAACGACGCCCATCACTCAGACTGTTTTACTGTGTTGATCATATACAGCAACTTATGTTACCAAAGAGAATCAGAAAACAAGTGTTCAAGAAGAGAATTACCAAAACTTTTGTAAGAGGTTTCAGAAGATGAAATAGCTCTTGGAAGTAATTAGTTTCATTTTTCAAGTTTGCAGTGCTTAACTGTAGCAAGTTTTTCTGTCATCTTAAGTTTTTACAAAAAACACCACAATGTAATACAGGTAGTAATTTTTCAGAAGTAACATGATTTTTTTTTTTTCCTAACATTTCTTTTTTCAGCTACATAAGATACTCCAGCACTTACAAGAATAAAAAAACCCCTATGGATAAGACAGACAACTATGAAATAATAATGAGGTGTCTAAAATTACTTAATCTAAATCCCGTTTTCAAAGGTGTTTTATACTTAAAGCAGTCTGAGCACTCCTGAAAGCCATTAAGATTATGGTTCCTCATGTTATGTCTATTCTAAGAACACCTCATCAATATAACAACAACATCTTCTACTGCCCAAACTGTCATGTACTGGTATAGGACAGTCATTGCATTTCCTACTCAAACATGGAAGTACTTCACTTAAACTGCAGTGCTGACACCGTAACTGCATTTAACAGAACATCAGAAGTCATGGGTTTTGATGATAGGAGTTCCATAATAACCCTGCTCAGAAAAACAAGGACAGTAACTATACATAGCATAGACATGATCTAAAACATATTCTTCACATTGCAGAAACAACCACTTTATCAATTCTGGTAATGTAATGACAGAAACCAAAACACTGAGGCTGTAAGAGGAGTGGAGGGGCTCATTAAGACATCATGCTGCTTGAAGCTTGATTAACTAAGGCTAAACTGCTTCCAGAACTTACGCTGTTTGGATTGGAAGCTGTTGCACATTACCACATAAATTTATCAGCTACTAAAAGGTAGTTTCACAGTCTGGATTCGAGAAGCTTATAAATCCACTTTAGAGCTTACTAACATATCCTTGCCTTTACCTAGTCCTGTTCACTGACTTTTGGGTAATAACACTATTTCCAACAAAAACTCAAAGAGCTTGGAGGTGTCTTGTCTTGACCTCGGAACATCAACTCCTGCCAGTAATCAGTCAACAGTTTTGCTTTAACTTCTCATTTAAAGATGTTCATAGAAGTTTTTCACATGAAAATAAATAGGGCTGTACCCATTCCCAAAGTGGGGGCTATATATAAATAAACCTCAAATGCAAATTTTTCTCCATGAGATTTATGAGAAACTAATGAAAGTCTGACTCAGCCTCAGCAATGGCTCTACACATATACACACATGTTAATATTTGGGAACTAGCTATAACCACATATTTTCACATTAAAAATATGTGAGTGCCTGTTAGAGTCATACAATTTAAACTTTAATGTGATCTTCTGTTTAATTTCATCTCAGTCCCTGTCCTACTGTCAGATAATGGTTCTATTGCATACTTCTATTGCTTGGGGAAAACCAGGATTCATGTGGGGTGGAGGGGAACAGTAAGTAGATACAGACTCCCTAATGGCTCAACTTGTCATTTTTTCCTTGCCTCAGACACATAGTTACAACTGTGCCACATTATCAAAAAATTAAATCAAGAATTAAAACTTCAGGGAGCCTGAATGTCTGGTTCTAGTGACACAACACCTACTCAATATCTATCCTTCCAATTTGCTAGCAGAGCTTGTGTTTTACCTCAGCATTTAATAGTTTGTGTCGAATTACATCTGAAGTATAAAAGGCCAAAGCAACAAGGCTGCTTCATAAAGCAGGCTTTGCATCTCTACACCCCTTGATCCACGCAGATCAATTAGATCATCAACAAATCAAATTAATAATGTATTAATATTTCCTTCTTCATTAAAATACTTCTTGGTTTGGGGGAGAGGGGGAATTTCAGATGGCATTAAAAAAAGCTTATGGTACTACAAAAAGGTCAATGCAGGTACAGATATAAAAAGGATACTTGATTGCCCAAAGTAAATTTAACCACAGTAACAGAAACATTAGAAGTTACACACATGTTTCAGTTATGCATTACTGTTTTCGTAAAGCACTAAAAGCCAAGGCAAGGCATGCAGCTCATGGTTCCTCCCTTTCCCGGAGGAGCTGCAGTTCCACTGGCTGGTGGGAATAACTGCCTTGACTGCTTCACACTTCCAACACACAGCTGTAGTGCAGGGAAACACGTCGCTTTCTCTGAACTTGTCTCACAGACATGAGCACACACTCCATGTGAAAATTCTTAATACATATGTAAACTAAACGTAAACTGAAAAAACTATGCAAGTAATATAAAACTAAAATTTCTAAGTAAAGCTAGTGTAAATGGTAGCAACAGGTTCTAATCAAACTTCTTCAGAAAAAGACAGACTGATTCTCTAAGCCTCCTGTTTGTGTTCAGTTATGTACAGGGCAAAGAAACTCAACAGTAGAGTCTTTTATACCAAAGCCAAGGGAATTTAAAAAAAAAAAAAAGGCTCCAATAGGCCACCTTCTTCTGTGACCATTTTAACTTCCATTTTCAATTAATTCATGCTTTTGATACATGTAATTATCCAATATGCTACTTTGCCATAAAAATCTACTAATTTAGTTACACCATACAGTTCTGCTCACTAGCAACAAGCCTTGTGTGACCTATTAGCCACTGCCAGGAACTCAACTATCATAGAAAAATGATTTAATGGAACACACACGTACAGAGAATTTACTGTTTCTGAACACTGTCAAATTGGTCAAGAGTCAATACTCAGAAACTATGGTCATACAGACTATGGGGAATTACCTTTCTATACAGGCTTGGACAAGTCAGTTTTCATTGTCTTTCAGTCTGCCATATATGACATGCAGCAAAACGATACATATGTATCTGACTGATACACTAATATTAGGGATGAAAACATGACAGAAGAGCAAGGTCTTCCTATCCTTTTAACTTCACTCTTTCCCAGTCACGATGATAAACTGTTCTGGAAGCAGGAAGATGAGAGACAAAGAGGTGGAAAAGTGCTTCACTCAGCTTAGTCGATGTATAGATGACAACGACTCAAATCACACTGAATCACCCCAAAGAAAACAAAAACCACAAAAAAACCCCCACACAAAACAAATGCACCCCCCCCCCCCAAAAAAAAAAAACAAACCAAAGAAAAGAGAAAATCCCAAGCAAAAAAAAACCAACACAAACTCACACACACACAAAAAAACCCCCCACACCAAAGCAAGCAAATTCTATGTTTCTCACTTTTGGTGATTACTTAAGGGCAGAAGGTTTTTCTTTCATAAATTTAGAAGTTTTGTAACTTACAAAGCAGTATTTTAACTAAAATTTCTACATCAACATTTGAAAGAACACACACCTTTACCTTCAAATGCTCTGAACACATTGAACTACACAAATATATTGTTTTCTATAGGCATGATGCCACATGACTTAAAAATGGGGTCTGTAAAAGTGCAATAAAGTGACTTCATACATTTAAACATAAATTTTCAAATACAGTGTAGAAGTTCTCAGGCTGTACATAAGTATCAGACGAAAACACACATACTCTAATTCAGCTCATGCAAATAAGAGGGGCATTTCCCACAATCATGTGAGATTAAAAGTATCACTTGGCAGTTATAGAACAATAGGCCTCAATGGACTTTGCTATTTTTTGTTTGTTTTAAACCAGGAATGGCTCTGACCTTCTGTAGCAGACAGGCACTTTCTGACAGGATTTGCTCATTAGCTCTCTCATTTGGGAGTGTTAGGATTTTAAGCCTACAGGAAATGTGCTACTTCCCATAAGAATCACTGGAAACGGTTGTTTCAAAAGTATGGTTTCTCCAAAACTTCTCCTCTGGTGTCCACACACACCTCTTTAACTTAAAAGTTACTCACGAATGTGGGAGTGATGGCTATGAATAGTTTATTATGAAAACTACCACACTCAAAGCCATGAAGAGATTCAAGACAAGTGTAAAGGCTAAGTGCTCAGAGACAAATGATGATTAAGTCTCTAAGCTTTCAGCACATTATCAGTAAGAAGACAAAGCAAGACAAGAGAGTAGGTATTAAAGGAAGATTATTTTTCCTTTATATTACTATAAGAAAAAAACAACAAAAAACTACACACACCTCTAAACAGTTATTATCAAAACACAGTATTTTTTTATTCATGGCAGATATCTGCCTAAACTTGGCTTAAGCTAAATGCATTCAAACTTACTTTCTTCATTTCCAGATTAGAGCAATTAGGAGGAATTCAACCTTTTAACAGAGTAACTTAAATGGTATTAAATAATAAAAATTCAAAAAAATATCTTTTGGACTTAACAGATTTTAGGACCTATTTAGCCTTTATGGCTCATTTCTTTCCATGCTTAATTTGCTGTTTATAGGAATATAAATAACAAAGTTTCTTCTCTATTTCACCATTACTTTTTACATATTGTCTGTGGGTATTCAAAGGAAGATTTTTCAGTTTCGCCTAAACTCTAATGTACACAAATTTGTCTACAACAGGATGTAATAAAAAAAAAATCACATCACTACACATTCACACAGTTTACACATTCAAATCAGCATTTATTCAACACTGAAAATATGGTAAGTTAAATACATGATATCTCCATGGAATCTTTATCACAGGACCTTACTCAGTGTCCATTTGATTCTGCAGAAAGACTCCACATAGTTCAAAAGCATAAGATGAAGCCCAGACAACCTTTTCATAAAGCTGTATCACTTACATTCCCTGAATTAACCACTTAGGTCGGAAATAAAAGAATTACCGTAATAGAACATAGTGTTCTGTAACTGTATATTGTACAGGCACACTGCACATTTTAAGCACAGACTTTAGCTCTTCCATTCTGCTACTGTATGTTTGTGAAAAAGATCATTAAGTAACTGCACTCTTTGCTGCTTACTCTTTATCACTTCAAAGAATGCAGCACAATTTCTAATGCCATTTGAGAAATGAAGACAATCCTTTCACTTAGTTGCCTCAAATTGGATCATGTCTACTCTTGGTAAAAACCTTATGACAATTTAGGCTACCTGGGTCACCTAACAGGTGTTGAAAAGCCCAGGCTGGCTAAGTTACCAGTAAGAATATAGCACTAACTCAGGTGTTGTTGGTCTTCTCTGTTTAAAAAAAAAAAAACAAAACAAAAAAAAAACCACCACAAAACAACCAAACAACCAAAGAAACAAAAAAACAACCAAAAACCAATCATATAAGATGCTTCAGGTTTATTTTGCAGAGCAACTCTCCTGGCATCCACTGAACTGCCACATTAGGCTATATCATGTACATTACAAGTCATAGCGCATCAGGGACTTTGGGGGTCTTTTCTTGCTTCTAAAGTACAGAAGATAAGCCTACCTGGGTAGTATGGAACTTCACTTGGTCTGCAACAAAGCACTATCTCAAAAAATGTGCTCAAGAAAATTGTATATTTACTGTTTTGAAGCCATAGCTAGAAATATTTATTCAGTCTATTTTATCGGTAAAACAGTATCATGGCTTAAAAGCATAAGCATTAGTCATACAGAACAGAATAATGTAGACCTGGCCCTTTATTTGAAAAAAACTTCCCTATTCAAATTCCCCAAACCATTTTTTCCCTCTCATTTTTTCCCCCTCCTAGTATTAGTAATACCATAAAATGGTCACCTATGCCTTACTGTATTGAGGTGGTTTTTGTTTTGGTTTAGGTTTTTAAAATTTAAAACTGCCTGCTTTCTCTGTAGCAGAGATTGTTCTTTACTTGTACTCATCAATTCCTTAAGCTCAACATAATTTTTACATTAATATTTGAATAAACTCAGCAATGAATTTATCGCAATAAAAGAAATACTGATCCTGCATCATTATCTTAGGTGGACTTCATTAGGACTTCTTTTTTGGTAACTACTTCCAAGAAGTAGTTTAATTTTGACTGAATGATCCTTAATATTCAAATGCACCTACAAGCATCTTCTTAGCTGGCAGTATGTTAAAGGAATGGGAGACTATATATAATGTTACAGGAAGGTAGATGTCAACAAGCCTAAAGAGCTTTAAAATACTATTTATGTTCAAGATTGAAGTAAAACTTTAATTAACATTTAATTGTATACTATGCATTTGTTTTTTGGAATTGAACTGTTTTATAATAATGTGAAAAGAGGCTCCTCAGACTTCCAGTGCAAGGGTCCTACCACTTTGGCATTTCCAGAAATTACAGAAGAAAAATAGTATTTGTATACAATACCAGTAACTAAAAAACAAATTAATTGCTACGCATTTGTTGTAACTTACAGAATACATTTCTGGGAAGATTGGACTGACATTAATAATGAGAAAAACTCACAGGCAAATGCTATTAGATACCTGACACAAAGTGGTAGAATTAGAATCCATGTTAAAATAAAAAAGGAATAAAAGCTACACCTAAAATACATTTATTTTTAAACACATTCAGTACAACTAAATTAAAGAGAGACACTCTGAGGGCTTTTTATGTCACAGGAAAGTTTCTACATCAGCCTGTCCATACGAACTGTTCAACTGCCATCAGTGTCTCAAGGCTGGAAAATTAGCTGAAAAAATTTGAATCTGGCTGGTCAGGGCCATTAAGACCTACAGCACCCAGGGTTCTGACAGTGGGCAAAGGACTTAAAGTAAATGCTCTCCTAAGGGACCATAATTCTAGTGCCAGAGGGTAGACACGCACACACACACAGAAAAAAAAAAAAAGAATTTCTTGGCACAGCATCAGAAGAAATCACATTAATTGGAAGACCTCAGTTCTTCAGAATCCTGATCAGCTACATGAAGATTTAAGCATACAGAATCACAGCAATTCTTGCTGGGTCTTTGCACTGAAGAACAGAACAAAGTTTTCTCTAACATTCTCAGATGTAACGTGTTTCACAAGTCAATGACCACCTGTCAGTCAAAATAATACATCCATCAGGCCTCATGCTGGGAAAAATTTCTTTTTAAAAATTGCTCATTCCTGGATATGGCTGGATGCCCCCACTTCTGCATACACAAAGATGCTGCAGACCTAATATCAGGGATTTCTGTGAAATGTTCTGGGCAGATCCTTGACTTTACATAGCGTTCCTGGTGCTTCTTTCAGTCAGGCACTGGCATACTTTGTACATGCACAGTGCAGAAGGGAGGGAGGGGTTCCTTTGAGTCATCACTGACTGTCTCCAGAGCCCCAGCAAAGTTGCCTGCAACAGGTTTGGATCCATGTCTGGCTAAAGACATTACCCTTTTCAAAATGAAAGTCAATGTCAATTATAGCGAAGCATACAATTTTTTTCTGTAACAAATTAGCAAATACTGGTCATCTGGATTACAGAAGAATCAGACTAAGAACAAATCCACCAATATTTTTCAGCAGTGAATAGACGGATTAATCTTTCAAACCATGCAAAGTATTTCTTGCTCTTCATCTTAAATCTGCATTTCTTTATGTGACTTGGTCCAATGCAACAACAAAATGCAGTTTTGCAAGGTATATGCAGTGCGGGGGTGGGGGGGCGTGAACAAAGACAGATATCACATGTCTAATTGGAATTTGAGCTAGGAGTGGTGTGACAATACCCAGCCCAAAGTTTGGAAATGGGCTTGTGGGGATATCAACATTAGGACCAATGAAATTCCTTAATGTAGTACTAAAACCACAGAGTTAGATACCTCCTCAGAACAGTTCCAGAAGAGCCAAACTGCTACTTGCATGGTACTGTACTCAAAAGAATGCTGGGACTACTTTTTTTTTTATTCCTATAGATCATAGATTTTAAATGCAGGTTCACAGGTGAAATTTTTCATGTACAGCCAAACAGCTAATTTTCCTGACCTATATCAAGGTTTCAACTGATTCAAAGACCATTCTACCTTGGATAAGGTCCTTTTTAAATGCAATACAAATAAATAAATGCTGACTATACTGAGAAAAGTGGTCTTCACAGTTTTCCTTTGCATATTGAGACAAAACAGTTAAATTACAACCAAACCTGTTTAATATATTTAGTTCATGATGTAATTTGTACAGCATATGAGTTAATCATGCCTATTTAAAAAAAACAAAGTAACATTACACTGAATGGAAAAAAATTAACCTAGTAAAGACTTTATTTTCTCTTCCTCAGCTGTGAATAACAGGTGAGGTATTTCTGAGTGCTTTTGCACCATTCTGCAGTCCTTGGAAGACATGAAGCAAATGCTGCAATTCAGTATTACTGAATTCCTTTTATGTAATACAGACAGTAGACTGGGAAAAAAAACAAACACACACAAAAAAACCCCAACCAAATCACAAAAGCCCACACCTAACAAAAGCTCAATAGACAACCCCTGGAATTGCAGTTCTAGCAGCTCTTAACCAGCCCCAGGATCAGATGACTCAGGAATGTAGCAACCTGCCACTTGCCCCTTTCTTTCACTGGTCCTACACTGAATGAACTTCAGTCTTAAGAATCTGTCCCTATGATTGCCTAAATCAAAACAAGAGTATGGTAAGAATCCATTTGAACTGTTAGAAGCACATTCCCCTTACTTAACTGTATATACGGAGGATAAATTTCAACTGTGTTGATGTGAGATGCCTTAGATAAAAATATACGACAACACCACTAGGTACTGACTAACAAACAGGCCATAAACATTATTTAAGAGTCCCATTTTCAAAGACTTGGCAAATGCAGCAGAAGCTGCCTGGAATTAGCTCAGTAGCATTAGTTTGTAGCTGGAGCTTCTAAACTTACTCCTTGCTACGTGGTATCATGCCAAACTGGAGACAGTCATTTATTTTGTTTTTTGCTAATGGTAAGACTATTTGATCATTTGGCAATATCTTACTCAGCAGGAACTGTCACTGTAATCAACACGGTGACATTCATGGTGAGGTACTGACAGAGGTGAACAGCACCAGATGCTGGCTGCAAGTGAGGGCTGAAAAGGAGTTTCAGGAGATTCAACATTGAGGTATAGTCTTTGTCTGCTCCACTCCACCACCCCTAACTCCTTAAGAGCATGCCTGCCTCTCACTAGAGTGCCTAGGAGTTACAAGCACCCACACTGAGATTAGAATATGCCCTTAAATCCACAAATTCTCCAAGTAATGAACTGTAATGTGAAAGGGGACAACAAAAGGAAAAGGTATAAGCTAGCAGCGATTGGACAAAAGTTTGCCATAACAACCCCTGCTTGGCAAATTCTCTGCCAAGCAATTTATATCCACAAGAGGTACATTCCATTCCCTTAGCCTCCAGTGTCTTTTAAAGTTAAAACTTCTTTCTTGCTGCAGTTTATGGCACATTTTTACTATATGTACTTAGGAAGCAAGCAAGGCTGACTAAACAGATTTCCTCCATGACCTTTACTACTGTCAGCTGAAAACAATTTAGTCCATTTTAAGTCATTTGAGAGCACTGTAAACATTATCCAAGGGGCTTAGGAATGACCGCCTAAACCATGACCTTTCAAGCTGACAGATGACAAAAAATACTCCACTTTAAACCATTTTAAAAGATACGATAAAGGTCTCTTATCCTGCTGAAACAGAAAGGAATCTTACTTTTACAACTACATAATAAAGATGCTTTTTGTTACATTTAAGAAATGAAACCGTTTTTTTTTTTTGGAAAGGGGCATGGAAAAATTAGAGAAATAACCTAAAGCACTCAGGTCTCTTCTCTCTTGATTAAAAGCTCAATCCATCCAATTAAAATAAACTAAGAACTGAAACAAAAGGGGTAAGCAAGCAACGAAGAGAGGTAGGCCATGCATAAATGAAAAACCTTACACTGGAAATACTTTGGCTGGAAACGAAAAGAGAAAGAAAGAAACTTAATCCAAGCCAATTTAAAACTTTGCGTACATACCTGGTTTTCAACTCATTCATACTCAAGGGAAGCTAGAGGTAACTTTCTATCTTGTCATTCTTGGTTACAGTAGAAGTCAAGGCAGTGATCAGTAAATGCAGAGCTGCAATCCAAAACCTACTACGTTGTGCTATATTTTAAAAATAAAAGTCAGAAAAGTTTGTGATGCTAGCTCTGTCTCTTGGTCCACTAACAGCACCCTTGGCTTTAGCAGTATACTTGTTCCAAAAGGACTGCCACTCTCTCACCAATAAACAAAGCACATCCTTGGCACACTTTTGGGACAACGACTACGTTTGAAACAGCTATGAAAACATAATGAGTACACAAGATCTCAGGTGTAGCACTACTTGGGCTTCATGACTGCTTAAACATATTCTGTTCTAGAATTTCAACCACACAGATGCTCTGAATCTAGTTTCTCTTGTCATGAAAACATAAAAGGCAAGGTCTGTGACATACCTCAAATCTCATCTTTAGTACACTACAGACACCTAGATCTTGCCCTAATCTCTCAGTAGGATCACTGGGCTTGAACAGAGTCACTAAAGCACCCAGGATTCTTCTTCCTCACTCAGACCCTTCCTACATTCCATGACTTCCCTAAATCTGACCTTCCTATCTCCTGATACCCCTAGAAGTGACCTTCCTAGCTCCTATGCTGATGAAGCAGAGCACAACCACATACCCTCTATTGTCTCAGATTTGGCCAACTGGTACTGCAAATTGTTTTTCAGAGATATGCAAATGACTCATCAGGGACTCCCATTTACAGTATCAGCCAGAGCTTACTTTAAATCATAATCAATTCAAAAAGGATGCTCTATTGTCAAATGAAGGCATCTTGTTACTTCTGTGAACTCACACTGCAGCACATACTTTGCAGCATTTTTCAAAATACTATTAAAAACTTGAATTTAGTATTAAACATGACTGATACACAAGAACCCTTTGGGCTCAAAAAGGGAACTGAAGAGCCTAAGACAGATTTAACTAATATTTAAGTAGAATAGAGAACATAAACCTGCAATGACTATGCACAAACTCTTCTCAAGTAAGATCTTGAGGACAAAGCAAACCAATAGGTGGCAGAATCAAAATAAACAAAAGGAAATTATTTCTTCACAGGTAATTTTAAGCTATAGTATAACAAGGAGGCCAGTGAGAATCTCTAGAAGTAGATACACCATTATGTGCAATATCAAGTGTAACAGATGATTCATATGGAGAATATACTGCACATTTCTCTGTACAGAAGCAAAGGAGAATAAAGACAAGAAATCCCTCCAGAAAAGTCAAACACTGCTCTTCAACACAAATGTGACTTTTCAAATGAACATTCATCACATGGAATATACAAGGTGTGCAACTAATACAGCTTCTTTGTCTGCTGCTTTCCTATAGGAACCCAGCCATGCTTCTGATAACTCAAGCTAGTGTTTGTCTTGAGCACAGTCTTGACTAAAAGTTTACACTGTCAGTATGAAAGTGAGTCAATAAGCAGGGATGTCAAAACAAAAGTCCATCAAAGCTGTAGCACCAAACACTTCAGTCCTCCTTCAAGTATGTTGGAAATCAGTCTGCAAAGCTAAGTGTTTTCTTTCTTGACCTAAATAATCAGAAATTTAAGGGGGGGGTGGGGTGTCTTTCATTTTTTTTTTAATATGTTCCTTACTCAAAGTCTAACTGGTAGCCTTTCACATCCAGCTAAGGGATGCTGCTCTCCAGGTAAGATCTTCAAATCAACCAAATCCATGTTGTGGGAAAAAACTACATTTTGATATTTTGGCTACTTCAGAGACCAGGAACACACTGCTCATGAACCCAGCTCTATCCAGAAGGTGGCCTGACTTAACAGAGGAATCGGAAAGTATCCAGAGAAAGAAACATGCAATATATGATTCTATTTTATTATTATACCTTCAACAGACTTGAAACACGGGTGTATAATGTTCTTAATACCTCATTAAAAAAAACAAAAAACAAAGGTCAGATTCAGTGCCTAGTCAAGCTAGTAGAAGTTCCAACAGGAATACCGGTAGAAACGGAAGCACAGCACTTCTAAACCAAACTGTACCTAACATACAAAAGAGGAGATAATAAGCGACACGCTTTTCTGCTTGAGGACATGAAGGATAAGACAGTTAAAATACATAAGTTGGAAACCACAGAAGTTTCCCTTGGAAACAATGAAAAACATCTCAACTTGAGAGACAAAGGGGCAGATGATGCCGTGCTTTGAATCATCTTCTCATTGAATCAAGCACAGTAATGACAAATAGACACAAGGGATAAGTGCCCAAACACAGCATTCAAGCACTTCCAGGACAAACTGTCCCCTGAGAGATATCTGGAGGGTTTTTGCTCTTCCTTATGTTTTGGCAATGCTAACATACTTGTGTCATTGGACTGAGTTCTCTTCAGCCGTGCCCAGATAATGCAGTAATTTTCTCATAGCATCACTGTATAGGCATTACACTAATCTTCTGCCAAATAGAGAGAGCAGAACCATCAGAGCTGGAACAGTTTCAACACACAGATCCCTACTCAGTATTACTTTGCCCCACACCAAAGAGCTAACTGTTTGTCCTTCTCTGAAAATCAAAAATGGAAAACTCTGCCATCTTGGGTACCTGCAGTGACAGAAATCATAAAAGAACTCTTTAAGTGGGGAAAAAAGTCTCCTGAAAATAAATCTAAATATTGCCTTTTGAATTTGACACGTCAATGGCAGGGTAAGATATTACAAAGCAGGTAAGCAAATCAGCTCAATTGTTCCTGGGAATTACTCCAAAATCCCTACCCTTTGTGGTGTCATGTTAGTACACCACCTCAGCAGTGGTTTCTGTGCATTTCTTGAGTACTGACAGATGTGGCATTGCAGCAGCCTACTTAAAACATGCTAAAAACTGACATTGTCATTATCTTGATTGCACAGAACTAATGTCCTTCAAAAAGAATATGCATCCTTTTCTGGCAGTGACCAAAGACTTGTTCACTGAAAGAGCACAAACCTAAAAAAACACAATAGTTAAAACACAGCCCACATATTTACGCTAACAGTTATAAATTCTTACAGATTATCGCAACTAAAATCATAAGAGCGGGATAGGTAATGTATTTATTTCCTGGATACACATATCTGCCCATGTAAGTTCACGAGTTTTGACAGAATTACTCCTCTTTCTAATAGCCAAGAACTTCCAAATTTAGATCTCTATGCACTTTACAAATCTTAGTACTGCTATCCAGAAGGGTCTTATTTTTGACAGGTAAGATACAGAAAATGAATCATACAGCCTGACTGCATTACTTGGATTTTATTTTCAAGTAAAATTGCTAGATGTCTTCCGCAGTAGATTCCTTCGAGAGACATGACTGCCTGTTGCCTCTCAAGTCAACTAACACAGAAAATTTATAACTACAGCTAAGGCTACAGTTTTGCTAGAGTACATTGAAGGATAAGCTTACTGTAGACATCCACTGATGAGGAAACTTCACAGATCCCAAGTTTGTCTTAAGGGTTTATGCAATGTTTGTTAACTGTGCTTACTTTTTAAATTAGTTGTCTGTACAAGTTGCCTGCTAATTTTCAGTCAGACACACAATAAACACAGGGATCTCTAATGAAACATCTAATAAACCAGAAAATGAGAAGAATGAACTACCTCTTTTGACAGCCAACCACATGGAGCAGTCTAGCACACTGCAGTTACCTGGGGATGGCTTGCCTAAGAAAACAAAGCTAATCAGTACTCCAGCCATCATGCTTGTTTACCTTACAGATGTACCTTGAGAACATCAGAGCCCAGAACCATTCACTTTAATTTTCTGATGTTCTGATTAGACTTCAGGAGGTCAGATTTCCTGTTGTTTTACTTAACCTTAGGCCTGAGACAAAGATCATGGAAGTCAACAGCTTTCAGACTAAGGTTTTCCTTTTCCTACTCCTCCCTACCCTCAAATGCAAGATGTCTTCCCTATGATCTGGTCAAAACACCAGAACACACTCTTGAAAAGGCTGAAAAGAAAAAAAAAATTCCTGTATTGTCCATTCTAGAAAAGTGACAATGATGAGTTTTTAGTTCCATCATTCTAATGTTGTACATGGTTTTCTTGTTTTCAAAGACTCTTAATTATGTAAAGAAAGAAAATTCATCTTTAATTTTTCCATTGCTTTCACACCATTCCCTAAACATACAAATGTTATGCAAGTCAACATTCAGGTTTACAGCATTTCAGTTACCAGTACTGGAGAGGCACATAAATTCAACAAGAAATCGTTAACCCTTTGGCACTTTTGATACAACATATTGCAAAAAGGAATCTCAAGATACTAAACAAACTTAGGCACTGATAAATCCCTTTCTAGTGAAGTAGTTTCTCAGATTCTTGGGTTTTTTCTGTAGGCTATATTTCAGTTTTACATAAGCAGTAGCTTGTACTTCCATTCTGGATGCTAAGTTGAATAATTCAGTACAGAAACAATCCCAGACGTCCATTCAACTAAAATAAAAGTTTCCAGTTATGCACTACGTGGTTTTATTTATGTATTCTGAGACTGTTTAGCAAATATCATAACCATAAAAATCAGACTCCTTCTCTGTTTTATTCTTAAAAAAAAAAACCAAACAAAACAAAACCAAAAACCAAAACCAACCTATTTCAGCCACTCATTTTACCAAGGCTTTCCAAAATTACTATGCAAGCCCAGCTCAAGCTTAGTCAAAGATAAGGTGACATGAAAATAGCTGAACAGCTATGCTTACACACAGAACCAACATTAGACTCACGGCCCAAGACAGGCTAATGCATGACTGCCTCCTTTCTTTTACCTGAAAAAAATGGCTAGTGTGTACCACTATATAATGTACAGTAGCAGAGCCACAGAAAACTGTTCCTTTACTCCTTCCAAAATATGCCCTGGTTTACATAGCCCAGTTTTTCAGCTCTGACAAGCTTACACTGCACAAATGCACTGAGATTTAAGGACAGCAACCTCCATTACAGGCTAGGGAGTGGAAGAATATACCCACAGCTGCTGGACGTCTAGACCCATTGTGTTCTGGGTCTGGCTTTATCACAGTTAATAGTTGTAGAGTACTCCAACTTTTTAAAGTGAGACCCATTAAATAGGCATGCTAGTAGCGTATCACACTTCACCCATGGGCTCCCTAAAACCCCAAATTAAAGATATACCTGTAAAGGTAACTAAGTTATTGTATGGAAGGACAGTATGATCCCCTCAAAGAGATCCAGTTCTGCTTCTTTCAGCAGGTAACTGAATTAAAGCAAGTTATATACAAAAAGAGAATATATAATCCATTTGAAATGAAGCAATTGAGTGTTTAGATTTACTTAAAGCACTTAATCTTTGACTAGAAGTATGTATGTAATACAAAAGGACACTTTGCATACAGAATCAAATTCACTCTCTGCATAGGGAAGTATTCCTTTCCTTTTTAAATTAAGAAACACGACAAACTGGTTAGCTGATTTACTAAAGCAGTAAAGACAGCACAGGAACTGAGACAGAACAAGTTTACATATCTCCATCCTAATGTGGGAACAGCTAACAAGACTCCACTTTCAAGTTCCATGTGTTCCATTTAAGGCTATTAACGGAAGAAAACATACAAATTCATATGCATGAAAGCTACGTAAATTTTCGGCAGCAAGTTAAACACCATCATAGAAACAAACCTCTTTTAGCTCTCATAGTATGGCATTAAGGCAAATTCTGAAAAAAGTTTCAACTGCTACTGTCCCTTTACTCACTGCACTAATTAATTTTTTTCTAGACAAGACTAGGTCAGTTATCTTTAACAGATACCAAGTGGAAACAGTTCACATTAACAAAAAGGCACTAACCAAAATACCATACTCATCATTATACTACATATCTTACTAAGACATTGCTGAGTTACAAAATTCGGATACTCAAAAAGCCAAAACTTCAGCTGTCTAACATTTTGCAGGTATGATGGAAATATTATACAGCCACCATTGAAAAGGATAGCACCTGTTCCTAATTAGTTCAATCTGCAATTGCCACAGTATGCTATGCTGACACCTTGGGACATAAAAACTGGAGGATGCAGATTCTATGCTTCAGGGCAATGTGGGAGAAAGAAGCTCAAGAAAAAGATACTTAAGGTAACCAAAATATCAGACCAAGTTCTACCAGGTGTTGAAGGTTCAAAGCTCTTATCTTTGAAGCCACTAAACCATCCAGGCAATGGTCATCAAGTCAAACTACACAATAGAGTATTAGGACAACTGAGTTATGCATGTATAATGTTCCCAAGGAGTCCCTCCAGCGTTTTAGCGAGGCACTGCTTTCAAGCAACTTTGTCAGATACTGATTTTAAGCAAAGTGCCAGTACCATTAATAAATTAATACAACTAACTACAGCTTGCTAATTTGATATCATTTATGATATTCTTAATAGTTCTTTAGTTATTTTTCTCAGTTCCTGTCTAGTTCAATTTGCCATTCTTTTTTTTTGTATACAGACTTCTGGATAAAACCATGCATTTAATGTTAATTCCCCCCCCCGCCAAGTGTCTACTGCTTTTTTCCAAATGAAAAAAATTAATACATAAACCAAGCAAAAGCTAAATACGTTTACGCCATCACTTCATTATATTACAAGAATATATGGGTATAATAGTTTTATCTAGAGTGGGAGAAAAGTTTGTATTACTTGTCTCTGGTTCATATCAATCTACTACTAAGTGGATGATAGACCAGAGAGACATTCTACACTCATTAAAAATAAAAATGTTACAAAAAGCAAATGATTTATTGAATTACATGCCATAGCCATTTGATCTAGTAGGAATCAGTCTGCCAAAGTTTGACCTTCTTCTAGTTTCTGACATGTAATACATAACATAGTTCACTTAGCACTTGAGTCACAATTTTCTGTATCCAACTCCTGAAGAATCAGAATTGTACTAGGGACCTAATCACTGAAGAGATGCTTTTGAAGTTAAAGGGTAAAAATTTCACAAACTCTTCAGTCTAGAAGTGACAAAGTCATCTGGCCAGATTTTCAATGAGCCCTCTACATACATAAACTAATTTAAAGAAATCACAGTAAGAGATATTCAATCTGCATTCCCAGATATTTTCACGACATATCTTAAGTAATCAGCCAGTATTGAAGAAAACACATTATTTTCAGCTCAACTTCCTGAACTAGCTAGAAAACTCCACTCAAGTCAGACAAAAATGTACAACAAAATGACATACACAATATAGACTTTTACATCAGACAACAAAGCATGAGATTTGTTAATGAGAAATTTGACTTTGTAAGAAAATACAGAAGGTTAGCAGGATCACTGATAAAAATACCACCACTGTTACTACAAAGCTAGTGGTTCCAAGTATCATAAGTTTTATAATGATTCCAAAAATCTTCACCATGACTCAGAAGGTAGTGCAGAGAGCATCCTTTAATCATTTTCATGCTATCACACAAGAAACAGGCACAGACACAAGCCTTTGAAGATGAGCCCTGGCATGCAGAAGACTAAAAAAATTCAGTACAACAGGTAAAGAAAGTTGGTTTGGGTTTGTGTGGTGGGGTTTCTGGTAGTGGGGCAGGGGCTGCAGGGGTGGCTCCCGTGAGAAACTGCTAGAAGCTTCCCCAGCTCCAAGACGGACCACCACTGGCCCAGGCCGAGCCTGTCAGCAACAGCGGTGGTGCCTCCGGGAGAACAGATTTAAGAAGGGGAACCTGCAGTGGGGGAGGAGATTGGAATGTGGGAGGAACACCTCTGCACATCCGGAGGTCCGTGAAGGAGGGGACGAGGTGCGCCGGAGGAGGTTGATGCCCCCGCAGCCCGTGGTGAGACAGCAGGCTGTCCCCCCCCCCAGGGCAGGGGGGGGAGCCGGGGAGCAGATGCCCACCTGCAGCCCGGGGAGAGAGGAGCCCATGCCGGAGCAGGGGGATGGATGCCCCCCAAGATGGCCGGGACTCCATGGGAAAGCCCGCGTTGGAGCAGTCTGTGCCTGAAGGACTGCGGCCCGCAGAAGGGACCCATGCTGGAACGGTCTGTGAAGAACTGCAGCCCGTGGGAAGGACTCACGCTGGAGAAGTTCACAAAGGACTGTCTCCCGTGGGAGGGACCCCACGCTGGAGCAGGGGAAGAGTGAGGAGTCCTCCCCCTGAAGAGGAAGGAGTGGCAGAGACAAGGTGTGATGAACTGACCCCAACCCCCATTCCCTGTCCCCCTGCACCGCCGGCGGGGAGGAGGGAGAGAAAACCAGGAAAGGAGCTGTGCCGGGAAGGAGGGAGGGGTGAGGGGAAGGCATTCTAAGGTTTGGTTTTACTTCTTATTATCCTTGTTTTGATTTGCAGTAAATTAAATTGATTTTGTTTCTTCCCCAAGTTGAGCCTGTCTTTTGCCCGTGACCATAACACTGGTGAGTGATCCCTCCCAGTCCCTGTCTCAACCCATGAGCTTTTCTTTGTATTTACTCCTCATCCCAAAGGGGCCGGGTGCTTTGTTACCAGCTGAGCTTAAACCACGACAAAAGTGTAAACTCACTTCCATCTCTGACTTGAGCTGCCTGCATGCAAGTGAAATAACGTGACAGGCAGCAAGTGCTGCAGCCATATCAACTTGCAAGTTCTCAGAAGCATCAAAACAAAATGATACTCCCTTTTGCAAAAGTCTGCCATTTTGTCAAGACACTGCAGCTGTACCCAGTAACAAATACAAAAAAAAACAACCAAACCACATTTAAGACTACTATTCTACATGTCTTTACTTGACATTTCAACAGATGAACAGGAAGTAGCTGTTCACTGGTTCAAGTTGGTCCAGGTGTTTGATTCATCTGATACTCTCTTCACAAAGAAAATGGCTTGATTTTGAACCACATTGGAAGTTCTGAAGCAAAATACTCATGAAAACCAAACACTTCTGATTCAAAGCCTTCAAAACACACCAACTCCCAAACTAAGTTATTTAGGTAGGGCTTTAAGTGATCCAATAGAAAGGATCACCACAGTGATGGCCCCAAAACTGTAACAGCTCCACGTTTACATAAGTTAATCTAATGCTTTCTTGCCATCTTTCTATTTTTGTTTCCTGTAGCAAACTTGCTAGTATAAATGAAATTAATATACGGCTACATAACACAATGAAAAGTATTTTGCATTTTTTTGGTCTCCTAATCTCACAGGACTGACACAAAAAAAATCTTATGAGGACCATATTGTATCACCAACTTTTTAGAAGCTTATAAGCTTCATGATGACCAGTTTATAATCACCCTTCCTTACTTAAAAAAAAAAAAAAGAGCGTTTTGTGTTACCACTACCAGCAAGCTTGAAATATACAGTAAGATACTGCTTATTTCCCTTGTAATTGCAAAATAAGTCTGAAAACCAACAGCCAAGAACATAGCAAGATTCACTAGAAATTCTGCTATGCAGATTTACTTGGTACTCCAAGGTACCACAGCTACACATAATAAAATCCCTAACAAAGAGCTAAAATAAAAAATAATAATCCCTATTTAAATCATCTTGTTCCCTTTAATGTTACTTAGTTTGATACTGTAACAGTCTTTGTAGTAGCACCCTGTTGTGTATGCTGTCTAGAATATTCTACTGTAGCCTAATCAGCTAAACACTCTTTAAGTCCTAATCTTTTCCAACTTTTTCCTAACTGCTGAACACCTGCAGAGAGCTCCCATAGTTATCTTTGTGATATAGAAACATAAAAGATGAAACATGGTGCGTGTTATAGAAGCTATGCATACATGACATGAACCTCAAAGGATTGCCAGACTGCCCATTTACCACTGCATTCTTCCTGTAGCTCATCTTCTGTGCAAGTAAACTCCCAATATAGCATTGAACTGTTGTTTTATTACATGTTGAGTGAATAAAATTGTGTCTCCAGTACTGAAATACTGAACATCATTTATTTAGCAGTTTAAGTGAACGCAAGAAAGGAATACACATCTGTCTTTCACTCGTTACATACTTAATTTCCATTGTATCACTTTTTTCCAGTTTTTAATTCCATTACCTTTCTCATAATGAACACTGTTTCTTCCTATGCAGAGATCCAACTATTTGAATAGAAGTTTTCTACCATAAAAGCAGAATGAAAACATACACTTCTGCAGAAAAGCTTTATCATGTTGCACATCCTCCACATAGCAGTAGATTTTAACAAACCAACTTACTGTTAAAAAACATTCAGTCCCCTCAGGGCTTTCAAAAGCATGTTCATTTCTCATGTCATACCATTTTGAGCTATTTTGTATCTCCTCAGAAACAGAACAAGAAACATCCCGTTTTCCCCTCTTTTGACACATCAGCACTACCGGACTGATACCTCTGCTTCTCCACAGCCCCAAGGATGAGCGTGTTGCCCTGAACTGCTCTCCACACTAGTGCAGGGAGCAGGAGGGAGCAACAGGAGGGCACTGGACACAAATACAAGAGCATCGATATGCAAAAATGCTGCAAAACACTTAAGATACCAAACAGTTCTGTGTGTCTTACTCTACAAAATGGCTCCTGTTTCTTTAGACAGCTTAAGACTGATTTAATTCCACATTAAGCAATCAAAAACACTCCAAGATAATAATAGCTTCTTCACTGAAAATAGACTCAGACGTTACAGTTTAATGCTATTTGTTTTTATTAAATTTAAGAAATATTCTCACTCATCGCAGTAATTTCCTCAAAAGCAAATTCTGGATCCTAAATACGCTCCAAAAGGGGAAGACAAAAGATTCTGTTCCCATGATGCTAGAGTTTTCTACCAGGTCTTAGCAGTCTTGCACAGAAAAATATCATTATGATTGATTTTTTTTTCCCCTTCTCCTTTCTTGCTTTTTTTTGTTCAAGCATTTCATGACTCTAAACACACTAAGTTATGTGAACCACAGAGATTTTCTTTTTATACTGAATTCACAGGTTTTGAGAAATCAAGTGAAATCTAGAAAAGTTCCATATTACAGATGGCAGCTGTCAATTTTGCTGATACTTGTAAGATTACCTTTAAGGGAAACATTCCTTAATCAGGTTCCATTTGCTCTGGCCATTAAGCCTGCAATATTGCTGATCTGGATGTCACCCGGGAACTCCACTGGCAGCAAGTTTCCCCTTCAAATAGAAAGTGGATTTCTTTTTACACAAGATCCTTTGTATAAACTGTGTAATATGAGCTTTTGCTTGATGACAGAACCCTCACAATGCTTTTGAACAACTTTGCAAGAGATTGCAAACATGATGCTACAAATACATTGTCAGTGAAGAGAGAGATGGGCTGCTCCAAGAGCAGAGATAAGCCAGCCAAGGGCAGTCTTGCTGAACAGGGGGGACAGTCTCATGGGATCAAACAGGGCCAGGCTGGGAGAGGGACAGCTTCCACAGGGTCCAGACAAGGCAAGGTCCAGGGTGTTATCTAGGGAATCCAGTCAGAAGCACCAGAAGGCAGGGCCAGAGACAGGACTGGAGTGCAGGCTACGACACAAATTAAACCTTCTTCCTGGAGACAGAACCAGACGTGAAACTGGAGGCGAACTACCTACAACACAGCTCCAAGGTCCATCCAGGAAAAACAGCCAGTAAGCCGAGACAGCAGGAGACACAGCTGGGTGCAGGTATACCTGTGACACAGCACAGGCAAGGGCCCAGGACCAAGGGGCAGGCTGTGCAGAGGGTCTGGGTGAGAGGAGGCCCCGGGTAAGTCCTGTCAGGGCAATTAAGGCCCATTAGTACAGCCATGGCCCTGAAACAAACCAGTCTATGCTCTAGGGCACTATTTAATAAAAAGTGTATGTGTAGCAGCAACTGTTGCCTATTTCACTGGCTCTCACACTAACATCTGTTTCAGTTTAAGTCTGTATCAGTTTCCATTATGAGGATTTTAACTTGGATCTCTTTGGTAGGGCTCAAAAGGAGCATAAGGAAACTCTTAGCACACCTCCAAGAACAGACACTTGATCTATGAGAAAATTAAAATAAGTTACAGAACTGGACAGGAACACAAATGCCAAGCATTATAATTTAACCTGAAAAGGACCTTTAACACATTTGTCATAATGTGTCAAAGGAAAGAGGAAAGCATGATTCACTCTCCACTGATAGTACCTGAAGCTAGTATTTAGCCCAAAGAATCACTGAGGGTGCATTCAGTCTGAATATTTTAAACATATGCTATTTTAAAACGTTAAAATATCAACTGCATTTGACTAGCCATTATATTGCTTGTGCACATATCCAATATCAGCTTTTCTACAGTATTTTATGTCAAATAATTACCTGCAACAAGGAATGAGAATGAGATGAAGTAGCACAGGTGTGTATACTGTTGAAATATTCATCAGATACGCAAATCAATGAATTTGTCTCTCCCCTTGGGCAGAAAAGGGCATACATAGTTATTGTACTAAGAATAGGGCAGCTGTAAAAGAAAGGCTGTCAAGAGGGTATCTGGGCACAGATAACCAACATAGCATATACTAAGGAAAGCACACAATTTTCAATAATGACTGTGGCTGACTTTTGCATCTTCTCAGTAGAGAAGGTAGTGACTCACAGAGCCCACAGCCACAGCACAAGTGTCAAAACAAGAAAGAGAAGAGCACTTAAATTCAGTGGTTCCCAGCCAGATTCCTTTGCTGCAGACACTTGCTGTTCAGTTAACATGGTAATCCCTGTCTTCACACAAACT
Source organism: Haliaeetus leucocephalus (assembly GCF_000737465.1). NCBI lineage: Eukaryota > Metazoa > Chordata > Aves > Accipitriformes > Accipitridae > Haliaeetus > Haliaeetus leucocephalus. The sequence continues at coordinate 5,180,990 of NW_010972776.1, forward strand.
AACCTCTGAGCTTGCTGAAGCAGAAGCTTCCTAGCTGAAGTCCAACTCCCCAAACAAAGCTCTTCCCCATACCTCCCTTTGGTTTCCCTACCTGTATAGCATACTGTAAAGATGTTAGAATACAACATTCGTTCCTCACAAATCGTTCAGTTGCTTCAGTCATTAATAAAGGATATGAACAAAGACATGTTGGAGACTTAGGGGAAAAAAGATACTTTGTAAGAAATATGCAGGAGAAGGAATACAGTTTGTCTACACTTTTGCAAAGCTTTAGAGACAGCCCAGTAAAAAGAGCAAATCTACAAAGTTACCTTAAAATATTTGTATTACTAGAGTAGATTAATAAAAGCAGATTTCAAATTAAAGGAGACTTGCAAGTGGGAATAGTTTTGAAGGAGTGCAGCAAGTACTGGAGTGCCACAAGAATCGATATTAAGATGAATACTGTTCACTATCTCTTAAGATTTATACAATGCCACATGGACTGTAGTGACAATATTCGCTTAAAGTACAAAGTGACAGGGGCAGTCAGCATTAAGCAAGAAGGTTATACAATTCACATGCATAGAGGGTTTGTGCTACTAGGAAAGGGACAGTGATGAAAAACAAAAAGGAACATAACATTTTAATGAGTTATATCCTACAGAGATGTGCAGGAGAAAGATCTATTCTCAGAAACAATTGTATTCTTCTTCTTTCAACTTGGATATTTGGTAAAATTATTACCAAAGGGAAAGAGCATTTTGTGATACATTTGTGAAGCTGAATTTATATAACTGGTTTCTTTGTTTAAAATAAATAGATAAAAAGTCAGAAGAGCATAACAGAAAAATAACAGGAAGTAGATCAACTTTGTAGGGGTGTACCAAAGATCCCTAATGAAAAGTAGTGAGAATGAGTATTCTTAATGAGAATGTGATTTATTTATGAATCATGCTGCAAAAACAGAACGTATGGACAATACCACATGTCCTGCCTGAACATTATACCTTGGGTTTAATAGGAGTTTGATGATGATCATCATCCTGGACAGGACTTTGGTTCACATTCACAGCTTCTGGAAGCCATGAATTCATGGCCATGTTACTCTGTACACTGAGGGGTCCACAAAAAGACTTCTGAATAATTGTCTTAACTGCATATTTAACATACAATTTATGATACAATCACAGAGTGAATAAATGAAATCCTCATGTTTTAAAATAGGAACTGTTACTTACAGTTACCTGAGCTCTCCTACCAGTACATACACCTCACTTTTCCACCATCTTACATTTTCTTTCACCATCAACACTTACTGCTCTTACACTAAATAATCTCACCTGTTCAGCATAAAATAGTGCTAATGATCAGCTCCGTCTTTGAAGAAGTAGCTAACATCACAGATTTGTAAAATTTACAAGTAACATGAAAAACCTCAACTTTGAAGCCCTATTTACTAGTGAGTGAGCCCTTTTTAGCTTCTCTTCCTTCTGACTGGAACTTCAGTGGCCAAGATCTTCAGCTTTATCATTAAGTTTCGCTGAGCCACTAGTCTTCATTCAGGTAAGCCCAGCATGCACAACTACATTCAGGCACCTGTTTAAAGTCTACCTAATTCAACACTGAAACATGCAGTAAATAAAGACATAAATAAATAGGCATTCAAAAGAAAACAACAAAAAAAAAAGAATTTTGTATGTAGTTAAAAGTACAGTAGCATTTTTAGTGACTTAACTTCACAACTTAAAAATGAAAGGAATAATTTATATGTTTGATGCATAGCATGAATGTAGATGCACAGCATAATTTAGACATTTTGATTGTGGGGAACATGTAAAAAAAAGAAAACTTGCACCCAATCATTACCTAAGCAGTTTCAGAAAGGAAGAATAAAAATTCTAATTAAAAATTACTAACTCCCATTTCAACCAATCTAATCCCTTTATTTGTCAACCTTTCAAACACTGCTATCAGCCACAAATGACACCTATGCTTGAGAAGGCCATAATTACAGTAGTGATTTTGTAAGGAAGTTACAAATTGCAAGTATTCCAGCTTTCAATTAAAATTCAAGGAAAATGGCAATAATCCCACAACATGCTAGTGATGACAAAAACTCCTCTTCAGTTTGTTTGTCTTTTCCCTCTTACAAAGTGTTATGTTTTCAACTAGTATACTGTGGATGATGAATTAAATGGAGAAAGGCTCTTCCCCTCCCTAAATTAGCTCCTGGTCGAACAAACACGGAATTTAACTGTAGCACAAAGTGATCCCCCTAAATAAGAGATAAGGATATTGTCATTCCGTACACAGGTTTACTCAAGTAGGTGAGAACTACCCTACCCTTTTCCAACATGAAGATAAAAATCTCATTACCAGGACCTCATCCTCAAGACTCTTCACTGCCTCGTTAGCTGAGAAGACAAGAGGCACCACCAGAAGTAAACCAGATACAAAGTCCAGCAGCAGCTGACCACAGTGACCCACAGGGGCTTGCCTGTAAATGGCTGGAGCAGCGACGGCCTCCCGACACACGCCACGGTCGTTAATAAGGAAAAATGCAGATTAAGGGACGGGGGGGACACGAGAACGAGTAGGTCCCACACACACAGATAACGCCGCCCCAGAGGAGGGCGGCAGACGAGCCCCTGTTGCAGCGCTGACCGACAGACTCGGATTCGATCAACAACAAAAGCGCAGACCGAGCCAACCGCACCTCTCCTGCGGCGCAACATGGCGCCCCGCACCTCCCACCGCGGGGCCGGGCCGCCGCCCCCGCCGCTCTCCCCTTACCTTTCCCTGAGGCGAGGAGCCACCGGCGACCCAGCCACCCTTCTCCGCGTCGAGCTCCTCCTCAGAAGAGCAGGCGGCCGATGAACGGGGTCCCGTTCCCTTCAGCTCGCTCAACCCCGCGCTCCCGCTGCGGCGGGCAAGCGCGCCCCGGTGGCGACAGCGAGCCCGGCGGCCGCCCTCCCCCCGCAGGCGGCGGAAGGTTCTGGAAGGCGGCACGGGCGGGAGGAGCAGCCGCCTCGCCTCACCTCACAATGGCCGGCTGCGGGAGGGGG